>NW_009604511.1:0-19752 GCF_000690535.1 Cariama cristata | reverse complement strand
GGGGGCACAGGCTTTCCCCCCCCCTTTTTTTTTTTTTTTAAGCTAAGATGGCCTATACAATTAGAATAATAAGATGTGGTGTACAGCTAAGTATTTAGCAATTCCTGAGGCAGCAGGTACTTGGCAAAGCATTGGTCATTTTATCCGTCAAAACTTGCTTGGAGTGCCTTGCCACCAGTGATAGCTGTCTGTGGAATTAACAGCATTCAGTGGGGAGGTGGAGAAAGAGATCACTGCAGATTACTGTATGTCATTTGTATATCTATCACCATTTGCAAACCTCATATATCGATGTTCAGCATTTTATTTTTATGAAGAGGATTGGCTAGGACCCTGCCTCTCTTTTCTAGCTTGTTACCTGCTGATCTGAAGAGAGCTGGGGATCTCTTTCAGAGTTGCTTTCTGAAAGTACATAAATGTAAACCAAAATATTTTCTACAGTACTGTTATTAGATGTGGATATGGTAGACACTGGATTCCTTGTGATGCTAACACAGCTGCTCAGCATCCAGACTTCCCAAAGCTCCTGTATTTCAGATACACACAGCCCAGAGACTCGCTCTGAAGCTTAGGCACCATTCCTTGTAGCCAGCGTCAAGAGGTGAGTCTGAAGAGTCAGCGGGGGCTGCTTCTGACAACCAAAGTCACAGGATTTTTTCTGGCCTTATCCACATACCAGGATCCCGGAGCTCTTCCCTCCTCCCAGCTCTGTGTGTTTACCTGTGCTGCAGCAGAGGTGGGAGCAGCGAGGGCTGGCTGCTCCACTGGGCTGGGAGCGGACCATGACTGGAGATACAGGGCCTCTCTCTCCGGATAGGAAGGATGAAGGAGTCCTAAACATACCCAGGGCAGAGACATTTTTTCTGTGTGTCAAGGAGGGTGCTTGGCTCATCCTTGAGCTTTGTATCTTCTTTCAACTCATGCCTCTGTAGTAAACACGGTATCAGATGTGAAAGAAGAGGAGGAACCAATTTACAACTGGCTTCTAGTCTGAGTACTGAAGAATATTTTTACTGTAAAAGATGAACTGCCCTGGGTCAGCTGGAGACTGTCCAATAGTTTTAGAACTATGTGCTTAGTTCATATTTGTGCAAAAAGCTATTATAAGAAAGGCAAGAAAGGCAGGATCTAAATCTATGTTTATTAAGGCAGTATCTCTGTCTGTTACACTTCTATAGGCCTCAGGCATTGTGTTACTATAAACATGATAAGTAATTTCACTGAAGCCCTGAAAAGAAATCTTGGTTGTAAGAATTGCCTGAAGAGCATTTGGCCAAAAACTTATTTATTGTATACTTGCATCTATAACTTCAGAAGTAGGAACCTCTGTAACTTAAGAAGTAACTTAGATCTCCGTGGCTGAGATGAATCCAGCCCCTTTTAGAAAGGAAAGTATTGATATTTGGGCTTTATTTCCTGTAATTGCCAAAGATAATTTTTTGCTTCAGTGTTTGTAATAATCTTTACAGGTATTTGAGCGCAACTGTCTTGTGCTTGTGCTTGATAAGCATATATTACTGGCAACAGCAGACAGAGCAAATGGGTCTGTAAAAATCCAAACAAAGCAGAGACATTTGTAGATGTAAAGGTAGCTATCATGAACTTATACATGCTCTAAATTAATAGTTTTTAACTAGGTGTCAGTTTCAGCTATACAAAAAGAAACACTATCAATAATGCAGAATTTTTCTTTATAATGAAGTTGCTAATGGTGAATCTATACAACTGTATATGCATTCCTGAAGCAGTGTGTGCATGTGTGGTATTGGGAAGACTAGGTGTCAAAAAATGGGTACTACAGACACTGGAAATATGGAAATAGTCACTGTATTCTGATCAAATCTCATGTAAGATTTTCGTAAAGTTTTAATGTCTTATAATAGAGCACCTTTAGTACAACTAAGGAAGCTGATAAGAAAAGGGATACAGTAGGTGTTTCTAAGTGAGGGTCTAAAGCTGTCTTTAAAAATTTCTGCTTATGTCCTGACTTTGGAGTAATGCAGGTCTGTGACCATGCCTGAGGATGCTACTGCTTAGGATGGGCTACACCAGCATGGTCTTGCTTCACCTTGGTATTCAGACTCTGGATTACCTGGGGTCAGGCCTTGCTTCTGGAAACATTCTTGCTGTTGAAACTACTGGGGATTAACAATTGCAGTTTCTCTTCCCTCTGCCATAACTCTCTGATAGCAAAGATACTCTGCCCGCCCAGCTTAGATGTTATTGTTTGATCTTCCATGGGTGGCTATTTCATACTTGAGTGTCAATGTTCTTTAGAAGCCCACTGTGACCACAATAACTGATTTCAAGAGTTAAATCAAAGACCAAAGCAACATGTCCTTCTTTTCCAAAAAAAAAAAGGTCACATAAAGAGGATACTCAAGGCTCACTTTTTAGGGAAAAGTTAGAATCTTCCACTCAAAGCCCCATTCCTAAGCTTGAAGCACAGTAATTCTCAGTCAGGCCCACTATATGGAAAGCAGGGTGGACTGAGGTTACTGTGATACTAAGCTTTCTTTAAAGCATCTGTTTTATTATTAATATACTTTTAATAGCATCTTTCCAATCGTTTTACAGACTGACTACAACTTAAGTTAACGCCGAGACATTAAAAGCTTGCCTTTTAAATTTTTAACAAGAATAAAAATGTACACAGAGCATGGACTTTGTTGAACTATCTGGATCTGATGTGAAAACCACGTAATACCATTTCACACTTTGGTTTAAATATTTTATTGGAAGTCACAGATGCTTCTGATTTGTATTTTTGTGACCACTGTTCCCTAAGTACTCTAAATGCCAGCTGAGTGATGTTTTAGAGGCTTCCAAAAAACTGAGACTAACTTTTCACCAAGGTGAAAGATATTAAGAAAATGAAAGGTGGAAATTAATTCATTTAAATTGTAGTCAATCCCCCCCTCCCCCCCAAAAAACCAACCCCAAACCAACAACCCAAAACTACTGGAGGGAAATGGAAGAAGACAGAAACATAAAGAAAAGTAAAGTTGTCTCTGTAGCTTGAAGTACTATCTTTTTTCCCTTGTCTCTTGCAGAAAGCTGTAATGAACAGGTGGACTAAAAACTGTCAAGAAATTCTGGTTGGATTATTAGCGGTTTGAGATCTCTGGGTATTTTTGACTGGACTCATCACCCAGCTGTGACTTAAATGTAGAGTGGAAAGCAAGTTACCTCATAGTGTGAGTTTGACTTTTAGCTGTTTTATACCGTGTTACAGTTGTGCATTTCAGGAAGAAAAATAAATCTGCTCCTCTGTTTAAAGCATAACTTGTTATTCATTATTTTCTTATTTCCCCTGTTTCAATTTTATCTGTTAAATCCCATAAGTGCAAGGAATTTGGCATGGCAGAACAGTAACTTTGACACACTCAAGAGAACCACAGGGTCAAAGCCTGTTTTGAAAATGTAAATCTCTTAAAACTTTGTGTGTACTAGGTGTATATTATAGTTTACGAAACGTCCTTTTACTGATTTTCTTTCAAATAAGTAGTAATGATTTTATATAATTTTCTGTGTGCTTTTAAGAAAATGCTATGCAACTTCTCTTTTCCTTCTTTGAGCAACTGTAGAAATCTAGAGCTTTAAGAACATGAGATAATGTTGGTAATTTCCAATCTTGCCCTCCTTCCTTTTCAGTTCATTCTTCTTGTCTTGAACTGGTCCACACAACTACAGGGGACCTCAGGAATTACAGAGAGGTCTAACATCATACGCTTGAAAGACTGCACCACTTCTCAGCAACTGTCACGATTTGAGGAAAAATGTTGACTGTCACTCCACATCTCATAGCTGAATTTGGAGGCCCCCAGCTGCCCAGATTTAGGACCTTCTGGGATGAGCTGTGCCTCAGGTTTCCTTTGCAGACACCAGAACTCGAAGGTGGGGAGGTTATGGCTGGTGGTCTCCAGTCTCTGAAGTGCATGTGCCAGCAGGACTCGGGCATGTGCCTGCTGCTCCTGACCAAGAGATGGCTCAAGGGGTCTAGTATTCCCCTAAAGGGATGCATCAAAGGGCATGCCTGTGAGTCATAGATGTTCCTATTCAGTCAATCTGTAATGCAGAAGTACTAGTTATCCTTTACTACCCCACTGAAAAAAAGCTGCAAATTTATGCACCTGTGAGCTACTCCTATGCACCTATGACCTGCTGCTATGATTACAGATACAAGACTATGTCATACCTTACATGTTAACAGAATTGTTGACTGGAGAAAGACAGTGAGCAAAATCTAAATATTCTGTGCTTTGGCAATCAGATTTTTCTCTGCATGTTAGATAGAACACAAGGTAGATCCAGGAACCCAAATCAGCTCATTTAATGAGTTGCTTCAGTAAATTTATCCCCTAACAACAACTAAAGAAATAGGTTTATTCCCTTCAGAAATTAGAATCTCTATCCAGCTCAGAACATAGGATGACTTTTGAAAAAAAAGCAAAGCATGGCAGAGAAATAATATTTCTCACTATTGCAATGAAAACACAGTTATTAACAGAAATGAGCTTGCTTTTCTTTTCTTTCCTCTTTCCAGGTTGGCTGTAATGAGCAGTGTTCAGACATCATGGATTGTTTTAGATTGCTGATGAGTCAAGCCAAAAGGGAAGGAGAGCTTCTGAGCCGGGACCTGCAGCAGCTTCCAAGTGTGAGTCATGGTCACCGGGGTGTCCATTCTCTGCATCTTCTGGGAATCACAGAGTCAAGAAGGCTTGTCACAGACATCAACCTTATCGGGAAGCTCTGATCTAAAACAAGAAATGACAGAGACAAGGGGATGATCAACCAACAGGAGTGCAGACAGCTGCAAAAGTAACTGAGTTTGAGCTGTGAATACTTAGCTGAGAAGAGGTAGTAAGTATTATTAAGCCATTTGCTATCATTGTTAAACAAAATGCCTAGAAATACAGAATAAAGGAATCGATAGGAATATGTCAACTGTGCTCAGCCTCATCCTAGGAAATGAATGAATGAACATATCATGTTACAGAAGAGTGGTGATATAAGAGGAGTGTGAGTACTTTAAGGGACACACAGAAAGCCTTCCTATTTCTGGTGAGGGATTAGTGGCAGCTACTGCCTCTTAACATAGTCTGGTGCAATCTGGTGCCGTTCTACACCTTGCCACCAGGTACCCACTAAGTAGTCTCCATGCTTTTCATCCTTGAAGACTGAATAATTGAGGGTTTTTTGTTTGTTTTTACACTACATCAGGAATCCCAATAGCATTGTTGCACTTTCCTTTAATGATGAGAGCTTGTATGTGTGCCAAGCAATTTGTGATATCATTTGTAGGAGTGGATGCTGTCCAGAATGTGCTACACTAATGCCTCATCTCAAGGATACCAGTAGTACAGTGACTTCCTTTTAATTAATTATGATGTCAGCTTTGAGTAGGAGGCCAGACTGCAGACTCTGAGCCGAACCTGAGTTTCTGATCCAGGAAAGAGAATCACACCATGCACAGGCAAGCAGTATTCGATATAATTATAAAAATTTCCATGAGTTTGCTCTCTCAAGATAGAAACCCGATCAGCACTTACAGGAACTTTTATTTCTTACTGTTACAAGGTCTGGTTTGCACAGGATAATAGGAATGCTGTGAACACAAAGCATGGGAATGTATCATTAGAAAATCCATTCTGCTGAATGAGATTTAAATTATCCCAAATGATTTCTAAGTATTGAAGGTGAATGGCATACAGGGATGGAGAAAAAAAATTAACAAAACATTTGGAGATAGTCTTAATTTCTCATAGTTTAGTTGCATCCTATAAGAAAGATCATAAAAAATTTAGAAACACAGTCCATCAGCCCCCTGAAATTTGCAGGAGAATCTCACTGGCTTCATGCTGGTCCTGTGTGACTGAAGTTCAGTTCTGATCCTGCAGAAGTTGGTGAAAATTTTCTCATTGGTTTCAAAGCAATCAGAATTTCCTCAGTAAAGAGTAATTAGGAATGTTGAGTCTGTGGCTTCATATGCTGCAAACCACACCTCTCTTTCATCTGCTGGGAGTATTTGTTTTTCTTTGATGATAGAGGCTTCGTTCATGGGACAAAATGATGCTTTTGGAAAATATATCTATTTGCAAAAAGAAGTAAAAATTAAAAAAAAAAAAATGAAAAAACAAACAAACAAAACCAACAACTAAACCAGCTTATGTATCTGAGTGTAGTGACCCAACTAGTTTTGGGTTTGTAATCTTGCTCTGACCTTGGCTATACTTTCTTGGGAAGTTAGTCAGCATTGCATTTGGGTGCCTTGATAACCACTCTGAATTTGGGAACTGGGACCTCTGAGCCTCTGGGTTCAGCTAGGGAATGCTTATTATCCTGGCACCTCTTTCTGACAAAAGCCATTCCATGGACCCCACTGTTTTCACTCTGGTCACCCACCATTCGGCACCATGACTAAAGGTGACACAGGTGAACCCTCAGCATTGCCAGGAACTCAGTACCTTGAGTAATTGCCTTTCATTACAGGGGATAATATCTACAGTATTTCTTCAGCCTCATAGAAAAAAATAATTAAATGGCTAACACTTTTGTCTATTTTTTCCAGTATCTGTGTCTCATTGTGGTCCCAGAATTCCCCTTTGGTACGAGGTAACACATATCCAGGGTCTTTTGGGTGACGAATGATTTACAAAATCTAGGCTTACTCCAAGGCACATATTTTGTATTCACACTCATTCTTGCCTAGAGGTCTTTAAAGGGCATATAGCCAACCTCTTCTTTCAGCAATCCAGCAACAATACTTGTTCATGTTTTCAGATACAACTTTTCTTCAGAAATTGCCTCCATTTTGAGACAGAAGTAGAAACTATTCTGCCAAGACCACTTGCCTTCATACAGAATCCTCCTCAAATTACAGTATATCTTCTTTTGCTTGTATGCTAAAAAAAATATTTTGAAGACTGTGTATTGGTAGTCCCTTATGACAACTGCCATAAAAACATAATTAAGACTGGCAGAATATCATTCCTGTAGTTTGCTATGACATTTATAAAATAGTGTAGTTCAAAAAATATACTATGGAATATCCTCTGATGTTCTATTTCAGCAAAGTAAGATGTTTTTACTAAACAAAACTGGCAAGCGGAGATCTTTGCCTTAAAATGAGCTAGATTAGCACCTATGTCTCCCCAGTCACATCGTATTGCCTCTGCATGTTTTTAGAGGATTTACCATGATATAAAAGCAGAGTAATTCGTTTTTGAGTCCAGTCTTTTGTCTTACTGTATCTTTTGTGACAGCACAGTTTTTAGTGCCATTGTTGCCAGACAAAGAGGTACTGACACTGTCGATAAAGATAGCTTTGCAGGCACAGCACAGCCTGACTTACTCTGGTGCCTCAGGCCTCTATTAAGAACACTCCAGTGTTACTCTCCTGTTTACAGCTGACATACTACTCTTATTATTCGCTTTGTTTTCCTTTAAGGAGGGGTCAAAACGCTGCTGTGTTTTCTTATTACTTTGCATTTCTTAATGTTGTCACACTCTGCAGTCCAAAAGAATGCAAAACCACCTCCTTGGACTGAGATTGAGTTTAAAGGTCAAATGGTCAACTAGGTGCCTGCAAGAACCCATTGGGCAATTTTCTGGTTAGGTACATCCACTTTCACAGTGTCTGAAATCCAGCAGGGCCAATGTACACCACATAAGTAAAAAGCTAAGACATGCTCTGGAAGATAAGAATTTGCCTTCTATAAAGGGAAGACACCCAATAAATGGGAAAGAAAAGGGAGTGAACTTTACTGAGATGTGGCTTGCTCCTTCATTTTTTCCCTTGCTTCCCCAGAAAGACAGTAATTTTTTTAAATGCAGGAAAAATTCTGAAAAATTCTTATTTAGCAAAATGGCAAATAACCCTGTACCCAAGCCTGGATTTATCTAAACATGGGAATGACTTGAAAAAGAAGTGTTAGGTCACAGGTTTGGAAATTAGGACATTGGATAATATGATTTTGGGCATCAGTAAGGTAGAAGATTAGAGTGTAAGCATGGTAGTGAAAGTCAGTTTCTTACAGCAGAGTGTTTAGTGCTTTATTTAATGTGATTTTAGATGTGCCAGGTATTGGTGCTTCCAGCAATTTTCTCTTGGGAGACTGTTCTATGGCCTAATAATTATCACTCTGATGATTACAGTTTTTTTGCTCTTTCCTGCCCATACCAACTGAATACTGTCTAGTAACACACTTGAGCCAGCTCTGTGTTCTGTGTTCAGGTCTCTTTGTAAGTCCTCAAAGATGCTCTTGATTTTGTGAAATCCCCTTGTATTTAGGCTCAAGTAGGAGGCATTTCCAATACTTTTTTCCCTTTCCCCAGAATATGCCCTATTCACCATTTTCAAAGTCCTCTTGAGTGGCAATTGAACAGCCTGCTCAGTGTAACTGAGCCAGCAGCATGGATAAGGTCAGGATGTGCAGATGATTGTGTTAATGCGTGTGCTGGCTCCTCAAAACCATGGTATGTAGGAAGAGGAAGAAATCCCATTGTTTTTAATAAGGGACAGCCTGCTTTTTACACTGTTGTACAAGTTTTTAATCAAAACATCAGTCTTCATATGCTTCTGTGAATTCCTAGGAATCATCCCAGATATTCAAGAACAGGAACTTAATTCAAAAGCAAGAACAGTCAAAACACATTTTCATGGATGCTGCTTTGCTTGCAGAAGCATGTGATTTCTGTTTTGTCAGCTTTAAAGTGTTTGCATTCTTGTGTTTATGGTCTGCATTTCTAGGTCAAAAGAAATAACACACTCAGTGAGTTGATCTTAGATAATTTTTACAAAATACTAGCTGGACCAGTGTCTTCTGGGATAGTGCTGCCATACTGATTCTCTCAATATCATAAATGTATTACATAGGCTTCTTAGACTATAAAAATTTATATGCTTGGGAAGAATAATCTAATGGGTGTATCTTACTATAAACAAATGTGGTTTATATATTTATCATAACAATAATCTATTAATAATTAAATCACAAACTGATTTTGATATACCATCACTTATATACAACTTGTGCTACAGCTGGTTACATTTACTTCCTATGTATCTTACCTTTAAAATTAAATACAAATTTTAGAAAGCAAGGCAAACAACTTCTTTTAACATCAGGTCAAAAAAAGAACAGCAAATATCAGGTAGTCCTACAAGATTTTAAACCCTTGTGCAATTTGCATATCACCTTAATGATGATATAAGCTTTGCCTATCATCTTACCGATCATACTCTTAGTATTTCCTTTCTTGCTTTTCAGAATGGTGACACTTCTTTCCACACATAGCTAAGTCTATGTCGGCCTGCCAAGTCAAATGAGGTCCTGAAGCAAAATCTGAAGACCGCAGTTTTAACGATAATGACCTGAAAATATTTTTTGGCATTAACTGTACCAAATATGTTTTGCAAACTCAGACCCAGATTTTCATTAGTTCTCTCACCACATGGAAAGTTGCTGCAGTGAACTTTCATGTGCCCAGATTTATCAAACCACAGTAATTACCACCCATGTACTTCAATCCTTTGACCTGCACTCTGTGGTCAATTAATAAATTGACAATCTGTTAGGCTGTTTCACACTGGGATTGAGTAAGGATGACAAGGAGAGGGCCCTGCATCAGTGGTTTCCTTTCAAAGTACACTTAAATACCATCAAATCCACAATCAATGGCAACACACACACATGTTTAACAAAGCTTTTAACCTTTTAACCATCAAGCCATCTGCCTTTCAAGAAATATTGCTCTTGGTTCAAACAGCAAAGCAGGGGACTGTATACATTCCACAGGTTCTTATGACTGGAATCTGTGGGTGAATGAAGCCCTGGGAATCTCTTCAACCACCCCATCCCCCCTCAGGTGAAAAAAAAAATGTAGAGACTACTATGTAAGAGTCATCCCATGAAAGATATCCAGTCAGGAGACAATAAATAGTGATGGGAAGGAAGACTAAACTGGGTCTCAGTGACTCCTCCTGAGCATCCCCAGCAGAGCTAATATAGGTATATACACAACATGAAGTAGGACATGAAACCCTTTTACTCAAAGAAGCAATGGAAAAAAAATGAATGCTGTTTTAGAACACATGCACCTTAGCCTCCAAGCCTAGTCACATGAGCAGTAGTGGCAAAGCCAGAGACACCTGTGCCGAGCTTGGTGGGAGCCCTGTAATTGCAGCAAGACCTAGACTGGCTCAGAAACTGGGGATGCCAAAAGTGAAAGAGAGAGTACATCTAACTGTGAGTAACCTGTATCTGCATTAAAGGGCAAAACCAGGACATAAATTGGGTTTGGCCATGTGTGAACTATGGTCGTAGAAAGTTATTCTTAGCTACAAAGTACCTGGGGAATCCCTGGCTGACATGACTGCACAAAACTCTGATGAGGCAGAGTCACGTGCAAGGAAGAAGAATGCTGCACAGGAGGTGTCTCGTCCTGGCTGTAGGAGCTATAAGAAAACATTGCATCACAAGAATTGTGGATTTTTGAACACTGGTGAGGACAGTACAGGGGAAGAAAGAATTACTACAGTAGGCAGATGAATCAAACAGGAGTGGGGTTCAAGGATGTGAACTTTAGGGCTAGATGCTGGACATGGATTTCAGAACTGGCTTTGCTTCCTGAGGGTGTATAATATCTTCAGCCATTGATCAGGAGAGGGTGAAGGATTTGAGTATAGCAGGAAAAATCCAGTCAATTACTCCAAAAGCATCAAAGCCCCCAAGGGCAGATACCAAAGGCAAAAACTGGGCTGAATTAGAGAGGGATGTGTGTCTTAGGAAACTGACACTTATTGTTGTTGTTGAACAGCTACACAGTTGGCAAAGTAGTTCCACTACATGTAGATGTGCTGAAGAAGCAATTGTCTGCTTGAATCAAGATGAAAACTAACTGTTACTGGCTATTAGTCAAAGAAATTAACCTTGTAGATATACAAACTGTATTGGAATATGATACACTTGAAATTGCGAGGTATTTTGCTCACTGTTTTTCTGGAGAATGCTCTTCCAAGTCTTTTATACTTCATTGAGAGAAATAAAAGATGGCCAAGGCCTGTAATCAAGAAATGTCTTTTTGCGGGACAATATGATCAACGAGTCAAGGTATTTTTGGCTGTAGTGCTTGTTGTGTTCAGATATTTACAGGAACATCAACAGATTTCCCCAAAGGATCATTCAAAGGCAGAAAAGCCTCCAGGATCAGTATCCACTTCAACACGCCAATCTGGAGTAAAAACTTTCACATCTAGACAGTCATCTTACAGCAAAACAGGCACTTTCACATGATCCATCTGACCTATTCAGACATTACTGTAGGATGAGATATGTCAGACATTGTCCATTTCTCCCTATTAAATATAAAAGGAACATAGAGTTATGCTGTGAATGTCTACATGTAACCAGATGAATCCTGCCACTAAAGCCTGCCTCTGTTGCTAAGGAAAATGTATCTCCTTCAAAAGATGATCATTCTTCAGGAGAGGTCTTCACAACCAGATTAAAATGGGCACAGCTAAAAAAGGCACTGTTTGTTTGATATCAATAGGTTTAAAACTTCTGGCTTGCTTTCAGCTTCTTTTCTAGGTGTGGAACCAAATTTCTAACAGAATCAGAGCATTCTTGCTGCAGAGGCAAGGCAATGAGGAGTACCTGGTGGTACCTTTGAGGAATAAGTTAAACTGTGTAATGCAGACTTCACCTCTCGGGTGTGGAGAGTAATGCATCCACAGTAGATGTTCCCCTTTCTCTGTCACAGGGTGAGTTAATCTCCTTTTATTTCATCTGCTTGTTTCTCTAGAAATCCCTGCACTGAAATGCGTAAAATATCTGGAGAGATAAAAGATCTGGCAAACATCTGAGAGATGCTGATGATGTGCCACTGGTATTTGCAGTTACTCCACTCATATATTCATATTTACCTAAAACATTTAGGAGAATGGCGAGAGTGAGGTGTGGTACCTGACAGTAGAGGCCCAGGAAGAAAAAGAAGCCATTAAGAGGCACTTCTGACAGGAACAGATTCCCAAGAGCATTGCCTATGTACATGACAATTAAAAGCACCAGAATCTGAAGAGAGAAGGTGCTCTTCAGGTAGGATGAGTAATGAGATTGCAAATAATGCAGGAAAACAAGTTTAAATACTTCTATTGGCACCTTCAATAGAAGGTCCCAAATTTCTCTGCAACTTACTACCAGTAGAAAGGTTACTAAAATCTGCCGACTCCATTTGGAATGAATGAAACATCCTAAGATGTGGGGATCCAGCCAAAGAGCTGGAGCAGCTGAGTCACTAAGTGGAAAGCAGTGCTTGGAAGGGCAATTGGGGCTGGTTCATGGCAAGTTCTCAGAAATCTGCTGAGTTAAATCTGCTAGTGGGCAGAGAAAGATCAAGCCACCACTCTTGGCTTATGGAAATTACAGTCTAATCCAAAGACCAATGAACTCAGGGAGACATTGATGATGGACAGAGGGACATTTGGGTCATGCCCTTAAAAAAAAGGAATGCAGTTAACTGGAATGCAGATTTTGATTTTAGGTTTTGAAAGTGTTAGCATAAACTATGGCAAAAGAAAGCAAACCTTAATCTTCAATTTGCATTGACAGAGGTGAGTAAGGAGGAACCATCCCTTTCCTTCCCTCTACCCTTTTTTTCTCCGAAATTCTTGGATGAAACGTTCAAGTGAAAAATATATTTGGTGAAGGTTCAGGCATCAAACGTGCAATGTGAAAAGAAAAAAGCAACATGGGAAGAGAACATAATCAAGTATTTTGGGCATGAATAGGGTACATTAATGAGAATTTTCATGCATCTAAAAGAGATAATCTCTAAAAAAAACTCAAACAAATTCCACTGAAAGTAGGTATAAACTTTTGCTGCTTTGTCAGTTCAGGCTAACAGATGAAACATAAGGCCAGGGCAAAAAAGTACAAACCAAATAGCTCTTAACTGCTGAGGACTAAGCTGTGCAGGATAGATAAGCTTCAGTTAAGGCAACAGGAATCTTTCACTGACTTCAACTTCAGGACCTAAGCTGTAAGGTGAATTCAGCTTAAATAAATATCAATACAGTCAACACTCAACAGACACTGCTCCTGCGCTGAATTGTACGTTATATGCTTCACACAATAAACTCTGCTACTTGAGGGAGGCAGCCAGACACTGCCTTAGCTAGTGATTTGGAGAAAGTACCAAAAATGCTGACATTAGTTTGTGCTAACACTTTCAAAACCCAAATATTCTCAGATTGAGAACTTTTATGCCATTCTTTGTGAACAGAAGAGTAACAATCACCTCTTTGATCCAGATGTTGCCAAGCCATAAAGCAGCGTTGCCTGTTTGAACTTCAGAAAACTGACAGCACGTGGTGCCTCTGTCTTGGCTGGACATGACAGCAGGAAGAACCAACGTTATCTGAATCTTGTGAAAAGGATTAAGAACTGATGATGATGGTACAGCTTAAAATGTCTCCTGCTCCGTGTGGTTGCTGTGGGAAACCGAGTGTAAGTACCATAGAAACCTGCAGAACATTATGTAAGAGAATCCTTCATGCCCTGTGACCAAATCTGGGCGTTGCTGGCAGGAAAAGGCTCCAGAGGAGATGGGGAAAAGATCACAACATCTTGGTGGCCAGCAAAGGCTATGGGAACCACGGAAAATATTCAGCAAGGGAGTAGTTTTATCCATAGTTGAGGGGGGAGAGAGAGCAAGAGCGCAGGGTGGAACAAGTAAATCAAAGGGATCTGCATAGATTCCACTCTAGACTAAATCCTGAAATTAAACTTGAACAGGAAAGCCTCCAGATGATAGCAGAGTGGCTTAGCAGCAAACTTGTCAACACATTTTCTCAAGTCAGGTCAGAGGGTGGCAAGGCATTTTGTCTGCCTCAAGAGATGATTTCATAAACAGGGGACAAGACCGAATTTTTCTGTAAGTAGAGCACTTCACTGTTCTGTAAAGAAGTCAGCAAGTCTTTCATAACAATTCTCCCATGTTCCTCATGCTCAGTCTTAAAAATAGTTAATATCATGTAATGTCTTCTATTGTATAGAAGCTGTCCAAGCACCTATAGAAAATCACTAGACACAGGCAGACAAAAAGGAAAGAGAAACTGCTAACAAGCACTACATTTACATAGTATCATCTCTAGTACTAATATTTTTAACTTAACAAAAGAAAAAAAAATGAAGAATGCTCCCACATACATGATTTTCAGATAGAAGGAGATTAGATTTACAAAGTCATTCACAGTATATTATCCATAAGGTAGGTGGAAGAATTACCTCCACTTACAGCCAGAGTACCGACCACCAGGATCTCTCAGTCCTAAATCGACCAGTCGGAAACAATTGATTTCTGACCTTCTAGGTCTCTACTAGTTTGACTACTTATCTCTGCTCGTGGCTGTTCTCTGTGCCGTTGTGAGAAGAGGCATGTTCTGACACCATGAGTAGTTTCGGAACAGAATTACTGTGTCCTATCTGTGCTCCCACAATAAGCACAACTGTACAAGCAATATTTTCCCTTGGAGAAACAGGCCATATAATGAGATTTGACTTCAGTTTGAATGAGACGCTAGCATGGCCATGACAAGCATATCTGCATCATAAATGAAATTATTTCTATCTTGCACAATAAACTACAGAGTTTTGTTTCTCTAGGTCAGTATATTTCATGCGGCCTAGAAGGATGAGGAGTCAAAACTCATGTTCCTCTCTCACTTGAAATGATCTTGACTCCATAATCATGAGCAATGCACGTTCATGGTATGTAGTCCATGTGAATGCGGAACAATACGTGATGAGTAGCAGTAACTCAGTAACTTGTGATGCCAACCAAAGTTGGCTTGCAACGTTCCAGTAGCTAAGTTTTCAGATGATTTCTGATCCTTTTAATTGGAGACTGGGTTTTGGGTAGTCTTGTTTTTTTCCCCCTTCTTTTTCACTGATTACTGTAAAGAAGGATTCAGGATATCAGCAGCTTATCATGGCCAAAAAAATCCTTACTGTTTGGACTGCTTTTAAACTAGAGGAAAACTGTCAACTGGCTGACAGATTTTTATTATGTTGGTATTTTCCACCTGTTGAACCCTTGTAATCAGAAAGACAAGAATGTCTTCCACAACAAAATATGTGTGTACAAACGGGCATACAGACAGTCAGCTGGATTATCTGAAGGAGAAACAATTTCTATGAACTGAGCAAGTCCATGCAATTGATACAAACTTAACTTGAACTATTTGACAAAACCAGCAAAACAGAACATTAGAGCTGATCAGCTGCTTTGGGATTCCTGTTGCTGATGTCTTACTGGTAAACATAGCATTTATGTTTGCTGTCAGAAGGTGTCCAGAAGGTCGAAAATGGATAGTTGCAGAATTAACAAGCTGCCCTGTTTGGCTGGCTGCAGAGAGGCTCA
Organism: Cariama cristata; assembly: GCF_000690535.1. NCBI lineage: Eukaryota > Metazoa > Chordata > Aves > Cariamiformes > Cariamidae > Cariama > Cariama cristata. The sequence continues at coordinate 4,326 of NW_009604511.1, read as the reverse complement.
GAAGAGTGGTGGGTAAAACAGACTGAAGTAAGGGTAGGAGCGTGCAGTGACACAGAGAGGAGGCAATCAAGCATGGGGTGGAGGAAGTAATCCTTTTCAAACCTTTCTTCTAGTTTTACCACGTTCAGGATTATGTTTGCTCCCATAGCATTACCAGAAAGCTACTCGTGGAGTCCTGTCTGCTGGAAAAAAAAAAGAGTGCTGCCTTGGACTTCAGCAGAAAAGGGAGATCCATGCTCCTTACAATCATTACTTTTACTGCCCCCACAAAGAATACTGACTTTTTTTAATAAATGCGAAGAGTCCTTCCCTCCACCCTATGATGTGATTGTGTATTGATGAAAAGAAAGTAGTGCTCCTCTCATAGCAAAAATATGTGATCAAGGGCTACCAGGAACTCTGTGATTAGTACCTCCAGCCATCCGACACAGACTATGGTCCGAGCGGCTGGGCTAAGTGCCTTGCCGTCATTAGCATGCCACAGCTTTGAAACCCTGTGGGAATATGAAAAGTGACGCTCTGGTGTGGAGTGGCCCTAGAAGAGTGATTGACTTTGTGACAAGTTCCCAGGTAGACATCTCAGGCAATATCAAATTGGACCCAACCATTAGACCCTCAGGCCCTCATTTAATAGAAACATGGTAGTTACAGTTAACTTTTTCTTCCCCTTTCCTACTTCTTCCCTCCTTCCCAAAATAAAGAGGTGTGCTAATTTTCTTGAGCACAAGGTGGCAGGATCCAGCTTCACTTTAAAAAAAATAAGCGCTGAACAGTGCTTGGAAAAAGATAAGGCAAAAAGACTTCCATTATTCAGGAGTGCAAAATCAACTATGATCAAGTAGCTAGCTAAATCTGCAAATAGGTAGAACACTGGAAATAACAAAAGCCAGGCTAGGACACTGCCAGAGAACCTCATGTTTGGAGGAAATTCAGAAAAGGCCAGTGTGGAAGCTGATTTTTGTCATTGAGGGAAAGCACATGGGAGCTCAGGGAAGACAGGCAAGTACATGTCAGAATAGTTATTAGCCCAGTGGATGCTGGAGATTTAAGTTCATATGCTTGCTCTGGGTCACAGTGCAGCCGTGTGTCTCTGATCACAGTTCTAGCTTGAATGCAAGAAAATCCTCATGTGGAAAGTTTCATGGGAATCAGGATATTTCTCTGGAAAACAAAAGGTTTCTGATAAAATCAAGAGTTCCCATGAGCTGTCCAAGCCCTCTCTCTTGCTAAAAATCCCCAAACTGTAAGCAAAATGTAAGCAGTTTATTTCTATGCAGTTTTGGTAAGACTGGTCTTTCTATATTCACTCCTTTGGACAGGATAGGATACCCTAGGGCTACAAATCATGTGGCCTTTTCTCAGACTCTGTGGTATAATTTCTTATTGCCCCACTGAAATAACAGTACTTTCACAGGGATTCTTTGAGTTTTCAGCTCCTGTCTCTATTTCAGGAATCCACATTCACAGTTTTTCAGATATTTACTATAATTTCTATGCTACAATACAAAAATACTTTATGTACGGTGTATAAGTTAACATTCCAGAGTGATCAAACTCAATTTCAGGACAGTAATTTCAAGAAAACACTCTGAGTATTTCAGCATCTTCAGGTTTTGCTTCTAATATATTCAGATCAATGTGCTCTCATAACTTTATCTATGGCAGTAAAAAAAGAGGCAAAGAAATGCATACTGCAAGGGAAAGAATTTCTGGGACATCATTATTTGTTTTCACCTACCTAAGGCAAATTTGACTCTACTTCACCTGCTCTGGAGAGGCTCACCTCACCTGCTCTGAGAATGTTCTATTGTTCAAGATTCCAGTGTTCTCCAAGGTGACCTATTTGTCATGCTTAGCTGTCCTTTCCATAGAAAAGTTTTGCTAATGTCGAACATGTTGTAAATCAACTGCATTACTTCTTGTACAAATGCTGTAAATCAAGTGCATTACTTCTTGTCCTATCCCACAGACAAGGAAAAAAATTATTCCTTGTGCCTTTGCATGTCTTTTGCATATTTCAGGACTGTTACTGCACTTCCCTTCAGTCTTTCATGCACTGAAGTCAGTTCTTTCAGTCTTGACTCAGAGTTCATATTCTCTAGCCCTCTCATCACACTCTATAGCTTTGTTATATTTTCAAGTCATTGTTCTAGTTTTACCACCTCCAGCATGATGTTTGCTCTCACAGCATTACCAGAAAGCTACTTGTCTCTAGCGGCTTCGTCAAGGCTGTCTTTAAGTACTGGTTCACAGGAAGTATTTGAGTACTTGAAGTTCTTTCCTGCTTTATTTAATCTGCGAGAAAACCAATAGAAGAGTGATGTTACCTTTATAAATAAAATTTATCTATGTAGAAATAAAGTCACAACTTATCACAGCAATACTTTGTATAGCTATCCTTTTGTAAATCTAGAATTAAAAGACTCAAAGCATGTAGCTGTGCCTATTGAAAGAGCTGCTATTTCCCCCAGTAGGCCAGCAGTGGTATTCCTCAGTGGAGCATTCCCTAGCTTTCATTTTGGCAACTTTGGTGGCCCTAGCATATTACATTTTCAGTTTGTTATCCTCTCACATTCTCCCCACAATCTATTTTGATAAAATACTAATTTTAGGGGGCAAATATATTTTAAACAAAATTTGGTATTTTACCAACATGTTTTCACACCTGGTCATTTTTGGCATTGTCATGCAGAAATCAACGTGGGTAAGTGCCAACCCTTCTAAGAAATTATTACAATTCAGCAACACTCTTGTGAGAAATATCTTTGATTTGCAGAAAATAAAAACTGACATTTACCACAACAGGTGATGACACACCTTCCCAGTGTGAGCTCTAGCGTTATTTAAGACTTACCTGCAGCCTTACGAGTTCAAGGTCTTACCTACGGAACTTTATTCTTCCAACACTACCGAATTATCTAGTTAGCCAGTTCAACCCAACCGCATGGTTTTATCTCAGACTCCTTTGACAACTTCTCAGTTTCCCAGAATCACAGAAAAGAGAGACATAAGATGTCTGTGAAGTAGTAAAGACCAGTATGTGACCACACACGATTAGACAACTGTGAGCTTATTGTCATAAAATCACTAGGAGAATTATGATGAGTATTTATTGCCTTAAAGAGCTGTTGTCTTTGTGTTCACCCAGGAGAGACAAGGGAGATTTAAACATATTTGTCAAAGTTGTAAGGAGACTTGGCTGTAGAACAGTAATGAAGGTTTTGCAGCAACTTACTGGGTTTTGAAATTTTACTTCTGTCCTGCAGTAAGGACCTTTCTCACGGTTTTTTGAAATGGAATCATATTGCAATTTATGCTATTAATTTTTCTCTTAAACACTTCCCTCCAAATTCTTTAAAAACCTCAAAGTATTTTGCCTCTAGAAAATTGTTCCATGAAATTTTTAACTTACTTGCTACCCTTCTATACATATTTCTCTTTAGATAAATATTTTATTTTAAAGGTATTAGTGTCCTTTTTTCCAATTTTGTATTACTTGTAGACAAAATGCCTTGCACTTGAATTATACTCTTTATGGTCCTTCCATGTTTTTATGCTGCATCATGCAGCTTTGTTATTCCTTGGGACTCTCTTGGTCTTCCTTGTGTTTTATCTAGAAAGGACAAAGTGCTGAACTTGGTAAGGGGGAGATACATTCTGAGCAGAAGAAATGTATCTATGTAACAATTTTACTTAAATTCCAAATAAATTTGGTTTAAATATGATAGCATGATTGACAATACTTTCAGTTATGTCTCTTTATCTAATCCTTACTCATCGCCTTATAGGGTGGTATAAATCAGGATTTCAGCTGGTACTGCTATGACTTTCTTAGTAAGATGTTCATTGAAAGCAAAAACAACCCTGCGTGTGATTATGCCAGCACTACGAATGCACCCAGTAAGAACTGGATTTTTCTGTAGCCTAAGCAAATGCAAAAAGAACGGAGTGTGCTTTCAATTAATAATCGCCACGTTGAATTGATCTAACAGTGTATTGACTCCTTGTTCTGTACCTTTGTAACAAAAATTCTGTAACCTTTCTTTCTTTAATTCATCCTGATTTACTCATTTCAAAATACTCAGCTCAGGTAATTAGATAAGAAAGGAACGTCACCGTCTTTGGATGTAATGGTACAGAGGTAAGCAAACAACCTGCCAACACGAAGCAAGGACTGCCTGTCATTTATCAGACCAGAAGGAACAGAGTCTCAGAAATGGCAAGAGAAGAACATCATTATTAGGCCCAATTTCCCAGGTCAGCTGCTCCTTGCACCTGCGAATATGTGATGCACATATGTAAGTCAGACTTGCCTCAGCCTCGACG
>NW_009604510.1:23294-23494 GCF_000690535.1 Cariama cristata | reverse complement strand
CCTTCCTGAATCTAGCTTCTAAGATTTCAAGCTTCTGCTAACAGTATTTCCTGAATGGTGCGGATGCATGTTTTCCTCCCCTGCCGGAGGTAGTAGGTGTAATTCTTCTGGTGAATCTATAATAGTTGGCTGGCCTGTGAAATGATCTGCAGAGAAAGGTCCAAGAGTGCAACTGCTCCGGGACTTGTGCGAGGGTCGGA
>NW_009604510.1:12182-23178 GCF_000690535.1 Cariama cristata | reverse complement strand
GCTGCACGCTTATCTTTGAATATGAAGCACTGCTATAGTGGAATTAGATTCTACATATAAGCATGTACAATTTCTTTTGACAGTAGCTCTAGCAAAATAAGCACACCGCCCTAAAAAGCTAGTCACATTTGTCATCGTTAACATTGAAACTTCGTGCTCAGTACAATGAACGTTCATTTGTGAGGTCCTTTTACAGTCGTTGGGCAAATTCATGTTACAGTGATTCGGAGAGCAGCAGAATGTATCAGCGCATTGAAAACCGGAGCCGTAAAAGCAATGCCTCTTAGGAATACGGGCATTCAGAGAGAGAAACGGTTTATTCTGGAAATACGCCGTCAACCTGCTCCCCCCGGTTAATCGCTCGTACCGCGGGCGCCATCCTGCGTCGGCGAGCCGGGAGGGAGCGCCCGGGGCGCGCCGGGTGCGGGCTGCCCTGGGACACGCAGGGGAAGAGTTCCTCCCTTCCTCTTCCTCACCGCATACTTGTCGGGGGAATTGCTGCTTTGGCGGGTACGTCTGGGTACGTCTACTTAATTAAAACGGATGTTTCTGATGCTGAGTATTTTTTGTTAATGTTCCAAAGTTCCTGCTTCTGCGGCAAATTAATAGGTAAGATGATCACATGGATAAACCATGCTCACCAAGCAAGCTCTGCGGAAGATGCGGCCAGGCATCCCTGTCCACATCATCTGGTTCCATGGGCAGGCATTGTGAGGGGTTCTGGTCAACCTTTTCTGCAAGCTATGTGGAGAACTGAGAGAGTCTATCCTTTTGAAAAGATGGATCGTGAAGAGACAGTTTTTTCCCCATTCTGCATCGAGACCAAAAATAACCTTTTGAACAGACAGGCATGTATCACAGGCAAGTGCCTCATGCTTGTGGTATCCTCATGGGATTTGGGCAACCTGCCTTCAAATCAGGCCCTGCCTGAATCAGACTCGGGAATGCTCACGTTGCTGTCTGACGGCTAGGCTGAGGACTATTCTGGTGTGGAAGACTGGCTTCTCTGTGTCTGGAGCTAGTCCGCTGTGTATAACTGATTAAATACTCATCGAGCTAAAAAGAAAGACAGCTTATCACGTCTGGTTAGGGCAGTGGGTTTAACTCGCATGGGTTCCACTCCCTGCTCTAAATCAAGCAAAGCAAAGCAAAGATACATGGTCTCTGCAAACCCCAGCTGCCCCCTCAGACCAACAAGTTATTTATTCCCCATCCCAGACAACTACATTTTCTTGCCTACACCCGCTGCTGGAGCTAAGAAAATGTTTCCAATAGCAATTTTGTCAAAACTGGTGTATTACCAGGAAAAGCTTTGGCTCCAGTTAAAAAATTCCTGACCATCTGTGATTAGAATTTCTGACAGATTTCCCAATACAGCTTGACTTACCTATTTTGCTTTATTGCATAAAATAACTTTTCAGAGTGAACCTCATCCAGATAAAAATAGTGAGCTTATTTGATGACTTTTGTTTCATCAGCCCAAATAATATCTATATACATTTTTTATGATCTGCAACTTTTTAGAAAAGAAACTTGCACGGAAAGTAGTATGGAGATTCTTAGCATAAATTCTGCTTTGCTGCAAGTAGGAGTCTTTCTGGTGGGGATAGGAATTCTACTGTGAATTCTGATAATATGTATAAGGCAGTTGGGCAGCTGTGTCTCAGAAGCTGTGGACAGGATTGCACATTTATTGAGCACAGAGCATATTACTCTATGTCTTAACCACTTTGTTAGTCTTTGCTGGACATGGAATTAGTTAGCTAAAGCACTCTTTTTACTTTAGGCCTTTGAATCCTTTAGTATGTCAGTCAACAACTGATAAGCTTGGCAAGCACTCTTTCTTGTTTAAATAAGTATTTATATTAAACTCCAATGTAACATTGCTAGATATATTTGGAGGTATTCGGGGTTGATTCCAGGAATCTTGCTTTTAACTGAAATATAGAAGAGAAAGCTACAAGTCTTTGATGAGCAGTGCATTTCTGTAAGATGAGATTCTTGTTAACTGTACATTTGGATGAACGTGCTTGAAAGCATGGGTTTTTTCCAGGATGTATTTTTGCCTGGTCAGTGAGGACCTGAGGTTAATGACCTATCATATTTAGAAATATGGGGAAAGAATAAAGATTTTTTTAAAATTAAATAGAAATTGATGTTATAAATTACATAAATACACTTGCTACAATACTTTGGTGACCATATAGTTGGAAAAAAAATACATTATAACCTTGCATTTATATGTGCTATAGGTTGTGTGCATTTTATGTGCTTATAGGGAGAAAAGCTCTTGATATGCATAAGGGCTTTATTTATAGACCCCTGAACTGAAAAATTCTAGCGGTTCTTGAAGGTAACGATGCTATTGAGATGCAGTATGTTTCACTGATGTTGCCTTGTAAATAGCCTGAATTCAGATTGCTTAGGAATCTCATCTCCCCTTGCAGGAAGAGGTCTAAAAACATCTCTAGAAATGACCCTGGACTGTGTGTTCAGCCTAATACCGACTGCTTCCCATCAGAAGTAGAAGCTATTGGGCCTGGCACATTGTATGTCAGAGAGAGAATGCATATCAAAGTGTACTTTCAGTTGGAAAATGCACCCCTTTTGACTTGAGCTGTCCTTGATGGCCCTCTGAAACAAAATTCACAGCGATGCATTTGGCTTCAAGTATGGCTTTGAGGCTACTTCTGCTGAGAGATGAGGATATTGCCAAGAATGTCTTAATTTAAATATGAAGAGCCTTACCAAAGGCAGGATGGTAACCCATCCTTTTCTAGGATGCTCCCTGCAAGCAGCTGTGTATGTGATGCTGATACAGGGCTTATTGTCACCCAAGCCTCCTTGTTTCTGCAAGACCCTGTGAACCTGGCCATCCCAGTTAGTTTAGTGTAAGATTTGGAAATAAAACTGGAAAACTTCATGTAAGCTTGGCATCCTCCTGAATGTCCTGGCCAGTTTCCTCCCTGGTGGAATACAGATGAGGCAGGGCAGAGAGGAGATCAGAGAATATGAATGGGGTGAGAGTGACGCTCAGAGCTTGCTCAAAATGTGGGAGGGGTGGACAGTGGAAGGGGTAAGATTAGGTATCTCTCTAGTAAACCGGAGATGAGGAATTTTAGACTGCTCAAACTAATTAGGGAATCCCTATAGCAGAATGGATGTTGGCCTCCAATTTTGCAGGCAAATAAGATGGAACTGATCCTATCCTCACTGAGATTAAAGTAGAAAGTACAGAAAAAACAGTACAGTTCCAGACTAGAATAGGAGTAGTAGTAAGCAGAAAAGAAGAGGTAACTCTGATGAGGGAGTTGTTTCATTTCAAAGGTGGGGTTGTTTTATTTCAAAGGCAGAGTTTTTTTCCCCACTGTCTATTTCCAGCTTTCCAAGTCAAGGGAGAGATACCAGAAAGAAGATTAGGTCAGTAGGCATAACAGTTTCTTTAAAGGGAGGATTTTCCAGCTATATGTGTTAAGTTTTTCTGTGTATTATTGTTTTGTTATTTTCCTATTTCCAGAGAAAGTTGTTCATAAGATCTGAACAATTGGTAAGACTTACGGAAAGCAAAGCTGAGACAAATTGTACAATATGTGGAAAATCTCTATGGAAAAATTTGGCAAATGGTATGCCTCAAAGATTAGTGTACACAGAAATACATAAAAGCTATGCAGAAAATCTTAGCAAATACATAAGAATTCAGTTATTTTGATTTTAGAATGAAAAATCTGTAATTAACTGACAAGAAGACTTGGCTATAACCATGCAGAGCACCGCAGCGTTTTGCAGTCTGGCGCTCAGCTTGAGGAATGATGCTCCCAGTGCAGAATTAGGCACCTTGGTCTCAGGTGCCTCAGTGACTTGTTTAGTTTCTGAATTGAAGGAGAATTACGGTAGTCATACTGATGAGCATCACAGACTGCTCATTTACTATTTGCTGAACTATGTGGTGATTCCCCTCTTCTTGGTACGCTTTATAGAAAAGCATGAACACATACATTAATGTCAGAGATTGTAAAATTGGATTGTGAAATGAGCACAGATTTATTTTGAATGGAAAGAATGGACTTTCCTTTCCATATTCCTGGACTCTATAGCTGGAAAAGATTTATTAAATACTGCAGAGCATACGGTGCATACTGCTTTGGACACAGATTACAACTTTGACTAATGTAGTAGTTTTCTGGCATTCTTTCTACCACAACATCTTGCAACAGTTTATAAATGGATCTATCTTTAATAAAAGCTGTTAAGCCAATGGTTTGAATAAGAATTGAAAAAAAAAATACAATGCTCGCCTCTCCCCTTGTAACTTTTGAGTATCCCTCCAAAATGCAAAGACTTATGGTGAATGCAGTAAGGTGTTACGTGAACGTGGTTAGTAAGTACATTTCTTTCCTCTTATCTCACAAGTGACTTCACTGTTCGTTTTCTGGCAGGATTATCACAGCACTAACAGCTCCTTGTTTAGGAAAGAGAGTGCCCTGCTTTGGAGGGGTTTATTAAGGCCCCTTTAAAAAGTTCAGCATTTCCCTTCTCCAGCTTATTCAGGATTGGCTGTTTTTGCGTGAAGATGATTTGTGCAGCAGTAAGGGCTCTGACCCTCATATATGTCACTAACCTGGAACTGGTTAGACACTGGAGACCAGGCAGTAGAAGAGGGAACTGCCGTACATGCTTGCCCGGTTCTTTGCTCAGTTAACCCTAGTTATCCCCTTCTAGCCACTCTTGGAGACAAAACCCGGGGCCAGGTGAATCTTTTGGTATGACCGAGCAGCTGTTTTTATGTTAAGAGCAGTCTTCAGCTTCTTCAGTACAGATTGTTAAGTGGATTAACTTAAAAGCACTTCCCATTGTAATACACTAGCATTCACAGGCACCCACAAGAGTCCACTACGCTGTTGGATTTCACACTGAGGCAGCTCAGGAGCACCCATATATTGCATTTAGCAATGTCTGTGAGACCAGTGGTGTCCCATGAAATAACAGTAATGAAAAGAAGTCCCCAAAAACCCAGTTACTGTTCCCCTGGTAATGCTCGCAGCTATTTGTCAAATGAACCTCTCAAAGCCCTCTGCTGCTTAGACAGAGCCTGGGAGTGAAAGCGAATACTGTGATGGTTGAAATTTATATAAGTCTTTCATTGGACTTAATCCTATGAATCTTCTGTCACTGAGCTAAATATTCTTGAACTACATTGTCTTGCATTTATTTTTGTTTATTATTTGTTAAAAGTGTACTGTTATGGTCTAAAGATAAAACTAAAATAAAGGACTTTCAATAGAAGATCAAAGGTCACAGTAGAGTGAAAATAGTTTATGAAGTGTTACAGTTTTCCAGCATCAAAAATGTCTTTTTCACATTTTGCTGAAAACTCAGCTATGCATTGAAATCACAAACAACTTTTTGTTTCTAAGGAGGCAAAAGATTACATTTCTTAGTTACAGGCCTATGTTCTGGGCACAATCTGTGAACTGAAATATGAACTGGGTTTAGTGTACTTCTGTTCCTGCTATAGCCATTAAGTGATTATTTGCATCGATATGCAAGTTATACTGGAAAAAGGTAAGATTAAATTTTTCTCAAAAACTTTCAGGATGCTTAATATTATGGTTCAACAGACTTGTAGAGCATCAGTTTTGCATTCTAACATGAAATAACTGTAAAACTGTCCAGGGATATGGAGATGATGGTGTGTGGCTCTCTACAGATGTTTGAGGGCAAAGGAGGAGGGAAAAGCAACTTACTCCTGTGTTTGTACTTACATGATGAGCTAAAATCAAAACAGGCCTTATCCTCCCTGTGGTCATTGCTGGAAACTGATACAGTTTCAAGCTGATTCTAGCAGCAACCTTCTGAGCTCCTGAAAGACTAACTTGTCCTAACTTCAATTTTTCTTTTCTTTTATTTTTTTTTTAAAAAACCCAACCAAACAAACAAAAAACAAACAAACACTCTCTATATTCCCACCATGCCTGAAACTCAATTAGTGCTAATAACTTCTATGTATTATTTTTGTAAACTTTGTAATTAGTAGTATATCAAGAGATTTTTCAGCCAAAATAAAAGTACTCAAAGCAAATGGAGTAACAGCTAAAGAAATCTACAGGCTTGCAGAAAATGCTGGATATTTATTTTTAGCCCATTGCATCCACAATTGCAGCCATCTATAAGTCTGCAGAATTTCATCCACAGATTAGGTGATCTGGCAATAAATAGAGTAAGATCTTTATATAAATTATTGCATGAACAGTTTTCTGCTCAGCATGGATTTAATTAGAAACATAACACAACTCTTCCAGTACTGCCAGTCTGTATAAAGTTTGGCTAACAGTAAGTACCTACAGCCATCTTAATTTAACAGTGTATTTACAAGGTCCATCAGATGATACACACGTTAAGGAGCACAAACACAGAGGGAGATATCCCACCTGCAAGTGTGTATCTACAGTGATTTTCTTCTGCTGTCTTTAAGAGAAGGACTTAAAGGTTTGCCTGTTTCCTAAGCCAGTTAATGCTCATCCTGACTAGTGTAGAAGTTGAAATTTTAGTTTTGTGTTTTACCAGATATGGCTGGTATTTGCTAAGAGATCAAATGGGACTACAAAGGACCTAGGTGTAATTAAGCATTAATTACTTCATAATTCAAGGATCTACGTAACTCAAATAGTTTAAATTTGTGCAATTGCACACCTTCAGTTTGGCTGGTACAAGTTTTAAATCAGGCCAAAGTACAAAGTATATTTTAGTAATTATAAAAAGGACGTTATTTTACAGCTACTTCCACCACTGCAAGACTGCTTATTGCCCTAGCCTAGGCTCATACCTCTTCTAAAGTATCGTTAATTTTATGCATCACCTGTGGGTATAGCCTGTCATTTCTGTTTAAAGTCTAGACTTTAAATAGAGCATTATTATTTCCCTTTTTTGAATAGCTGTCGCTGGGCCATTTCTTTCTCTGTGCTCAGATACAATGTCTGACTTTCAGAGGTGAGAAACAGGATTGGGATTCTCTCTGAATAGGCTGGGGGGAGGGTGCAGGGGTAACCTTTGCTCTTGTTCTGCCCCACATTCTCGTCTTTGCACATGAATGGATACTCTTCTGTTGGGGTCTTTCTTTGGGGGAATGAAACAAATTGACTGCAAAAGAATACCAGGGAATTCACTTTGTGCACTATCTCTGCAAAGTTTTTTTCTGAGACTCCATGGAAAAAAATTCAGGAGCTTGAAATGCCTGATGCAAAACTCAGAACAGACAGGGCAGCCCAGCATTCCCTGTGCACTGCTGTACAGTAAAACTACACACAAATCTCTTACCAAATACATGGCTTCTTACCAACTACATGGTTTCTTACCGAAGATGGAGTGTAAAATACATTACTGTAATTCTTCTGAAGTCCAACTGTAGTTTTGAAGATAAAAAGGTTTATGCTTGTTTGTTTAATCACTGCTCTCTAACTAAGGACAGAGACTAGGTGCTATTTTTGTTTCTAGTTCAAAAATTGGGGGAATTCAATGAAATATAATGTGCAGAAAAGGATTTTTTAATCTTGAGAACAGAACTCTGGGTGACAAAATGCCCACAGTCTCTAAAAAGTATGATTAGGTGTTACATATTTTTTTCTCATAAAAAACTCATTACATTTGTGCTATTAAACATGACATATGTCCTAGTAAAGGGCCCTGGGCAGACAAGTTGCTGCCAAAGTGTCTTCTGTCCCTTGCTAACATTTAGGCCTTTAAGCATCTCAGAAGTTCTTCCAGTTGTGTCATGTATGTATTTGACATGGAACACAGGAATGAATCTGGTATGACTCAATATGAAAAAGCTGCATAAAATTGCTACTTTTTGTGTTTTCTCAGTTATGAAGCACTTAAGTATGTAATACACACCTACTGAATCTTACCATGTTTTCAGGTGAGGCAATGGTACTGTGATCAACAATAATGAATGCTGTTCTTCGTCCATTGACAATGAACTACCATCAGAAACAGGATCAACGATGTATCAGGGCTATCCTAATTCTGTCTCCCTCTCTGATCCTGTTCAGGGAGAAAGGGAATTCTCCCCCTGGCCTCTGAGTTGCATTGAGGATATTAATGGTAAATACGTGCAATATTAATGGTAAGTGTGTGCAATCCAGTGGTCATTGCCTCTTAGCTTATTAGAGAACTTTTCACAAGTGAGAAACAGTTTACTCTTTATTAGTTGACAAGATCATACAGGCTTGGTGACTTCAATGCATACTAAAAAATTTAAACTATTTTATTCAGGTCTGTTTATATGGATTTAAATATAGATTTGTTTCGCAAAAAAAAATGTATGTATAAATGTAAAAAGTGCATATGCTGGTATTGAGAGGGTAAGCAAGGCTACTATTTAAATTAATTCTTTATAATTTCCATAAAATAATGCTTTGCTATTAAAAAAACCAAACTGATATTGTCCTACGGTTAGAGTACTGTGTTTAAACTCAGATTCCTAGCTTTTCTCATCTTTGTTTTTGAATAAGCATTTTCTGAAACATTCAGATGGTTTGGTAGTAGTCAACTGATAAGCACCGTAGATTTACAATTAAGAAGTTCTTATAACTCAGAATGGAGAAAGGGCTCTCCTGTTGCTGATTATCTGGTTTAAATTAAGTTTTTCAGACAAGCTGTCACAGCAAGTAGTTCTGCTTTTGAGGCTGAATAAAACTAGTCTAGATTACCCAAACGATTTTTTTTAAATGCAGTCAAATGTAACTTGGACTAATTAACTGTATAGTTAGAAGATAATTTGCGTGATTAACAAACACTACTTTTTACCATTTGGGGAAAAATAAAAGGAATTCTCCTTTTAAAATACAGTTTATTTTGGATATACTTCTTACCTATCTTTCTTCCTGTTATTTTACTGAAATAAACATACTTAACTGTTTTTTCATAATACTGGTAACAAGATCAGAGCCTCTCTACAAATACTACAGCTCTGTCAGAGTAGACAATTTGTATTTCCCAACTTCACACTTGGTCATGAGGCAATCATCCCACATCAGGCAGCATAATGCTTTAAAACCCTGAGCTATAGAGTCGTAGACTGGCCAGCTGGAAGCAAAATAGGTTTCCCTTTACCCATTGCCAATGTGCTGGACTCAACCAATTCCCTGAAGAAAAATGACTATATTCTTGGCACAGTGCAGCTACTAAATTTAAGTTCCTCCCACCCGTGTATACTAACCTTTCTATCTGGTTCAACACTGAACTCCTATGATTTGGCCAGCTTGGATTCAGAAAGGGATCTTAGCCACCAATAAATTTACTGAAATTGATGCTTTGCTTTCCTTTCCTTCATAGTACTAAAAGGAAGTTCCAGTGAGATGGAAAAAGTGGCAGATAAAGCCAACCTATCATGCCATTAACAATCATTTTGGCTCTATTACCTATGCCAGTCCACATCCGATTGCACAGCTTCATTTCTCTTGTGAATTACTGCTGTCTGTAGCAATGTGCATGTTTAACCAGTAAATATGAACTGAATGCAGATTTTCTAGAAGGCAATGGAAGAGGAAAATAGTCTGAATAGTCACTTTCACCTAATGAAAACAAATTTTAGTCAGGGTTCTCAGCTGTTCCTGGGGCTACATAAGATTGATCCAACATAGTATGGAAGAATCATCGTATCCTTCTCTTGTGATCGTTTAAAGTAAGTGCCACTGAAGTGAGCAAACGTTGGCTGTATGACTCAGCAGACATTTATTTAGCCAACAGGTCTATGAGTTGTCTGATGTCCGTTTATTCTAGAGAAAACTTAATTGCAGAATTAGTATCTTTATCTCAAATTAGGTTATGTTATAAACTAGCCATATGCGTTGTAAGCCTGATGAATACTGGGTAGAAAATGAATAAATATCAACTTTGGCTTAAGAGATCAATACTGAAATGCAACTATTATAGAAGCAGAAGCATGACTCTCTGATTTTGTAAACAATGAACTGAAGGTGATTTTGTTTGATTTCAATGAAATAGGATTGGCTTCTTTATTTTTACTAATCTAATTTTGACACATAGGCCTTTGTAACTGTCTCCAGTTTCCATTATTCCTAGAAACCCTTTTTATGTTGAAGCAGGATGGAACAACCCATTAAAACATCTTATAGACAACCTTAGTATCTATACTAACATTGAGATGAATGTATTACTAACTTGACAGAAAATTATTGTCAGATGTTCAGAATTCTTATGCATATCCCTAAAATTAAATAGAAAATAAAGAGAGATTTTTCCATTGTGTTTTTACACCAAGAACTTTGGGATTGTTATCTGTGTGACATTCATATTCTTCCTACCCCATATTAATTCAGAGTCAATATTACTCACATTTTTTCTGGAATTAATAATGGTTTAGCAGAAAAGAGTCTTTATCCAAGGCAAATGCTTTTCAGGTTTCACTGCCTCCACTGCTGTTTCATTCCTCTCCAATACACCATTTGTGTTTGGGGCCATAAAGACTCTTCAAATTTGGACTTATCCACCTGTGATCAAATCTTTGGGCTTATATCCACCTGTGATTAGTCTCTTACAATTGTCTCTTACAATAGTTTTCATCTCCTTTCTTTGGGTTTAAGAGTTTAGGAATAGTGTTGGTGAAGTTGAGAAGCAATTGGTTTATCAGATTCGAAAAAGATCATGCATCTTCCCATTTAACAATGAGATAAAATACAATCTTCTGTTAAAATGTATATCCAGAGCACTTAGTTGACAGGTGAGAGACCCAGTTTTGTCACCCTGATTCAAATAAGTCAATATTATTTAGAGTAACTGGAATTGATTTAACAAAAACACAGGGAGAGATCTATGCTTGACTGGTAAATTGGTTTGTTGTCCTGGCATTCAACAACACAAATCAAGATGCTCACCTTTGCTTTGCCCTAAAGTTTTACACATCCTAACTAGGAGCCCTTATTAATAGACTGGGGGGTGGTTCTTTCTCTTTTTTTTTTTTTTTTTGGCCTTTGTA
>NW_009604510.1:0-12090 GCF_000690535.1 Cariama cristata | reverse complement strand
GGGGGAAGGTCTTTATTGGTTCCACCTACAATGGAGTATAACCATTACAAGGACAGAAAAAACGTTAATGAAATGGCACACCTTACACTGAAAGACTTCCAACTATTCCATCACTACATTTACAGAAACTTGTTCTAAATTCAACTTTTTGAAAAGTTGCTCTTTTCCACAGTTTTCTTACTTTTCATAAAGCTTAAGAGAGGGAGTACAATTTGGACTATGCTCCTATAAATTGATCTGCCAGGACTGAAGAATGTCAGCAGACAGCCAGCAAAGTACAAAACCTTTGTAAATAAAAGATGCTCCTTTTCAAACTCTCAACTGGTAACAGGTTTTTTTTAAACAAGCAAGGATTGATAACGATAAAAACAAACAGCAAATAGAAATGTAGTACCTAGCATGTGCTTGATCTTTGATGCACTATTTTCCAGGTATACAAAGTGTACTGGAAGCTCTAAACATTCAACATGCTTGAAAATCTTGTCACTTAGGCTAGAGACTAAATACAGAGCTAAGTACGCAGTGCTGATTTATAAATACTGTTAGTCAGCTTCTTCCAACAAAATGTTACTTGGTTTTCTGATTGAAATTCTTTTTTCCACCTTCCTAGTTTTGTGTGTGGCAGAGTTTGCCTCATACCAAAATCTATTGTTGAGAAAATCATGTCATTTTCTGACAGAAATAAATTCTTGTGTTCTGGGAACAAAGGACTGGAAGGCTCAGTAAAAGCTGTGACCTGGATCCCTATGGCCTGTTTGCACAATCCTTTTTTTTTAAATGCTTTCACTATCAGTGGCTCAGCATCAAGCAGTAGGCGAGTAGGAAGGAAAGGATAACAAACCTAGAAGAAAGGTCCACAGATTTCTTCTGTGGGAATATTTTTTGCAGTATTTTATCATTTTCCAGCTGGACTTGGCGTGCAGGTTCATTCACAACACTCTCAGACTTCCCCCATAGGGTCCAGATTCCTGTCCGTGTGCAGGTACCTGATTACCAAGGTCAGTTGTCCCTCATGTTTTTTCCATGTTCATATACGAACCCAAGGCAGATTTTCTGTGTAATACTAAATACCTTCTGGTTTATCAGTTTCATATGCTAATCTTCTGACAGAAGATGGAAGAGGAACAGCTGAATGATTCACAGAGCTAAACAAACTATCTGCATCTCATCTCCATACATAACTCCCCTTTGTCACTTTAGTAGCTCAGGTGTGCACCCCTCACAAAGAGTCTGATATTTGTGCTGTTGACTTGCTTCTCTGGAGTCAGCAACAAGAGGCAGATGAATAGCCTTAAGAATTATCTCCCCAGGAGATATTGGTGTGGTCTCTGGATCAAAAATTTTACAGACTTTGTAGTTGCATGGAATGCAACTGTTTTTTCCTCCATAAGGAGACTTACCAGGTCCTTTGGGTTTCCTGGAAGCTGGAAATAGAAAGGGGATGCATCTACCCTTCTCTGAAGGGTATTTATCTCCTTGTTTTTGCAGCAGCAGGCTGATCAGATGAAGGTTGGCTGCCCAGATTGAGAAGGCACCTGAATACTCAAGATGATTCCCAGTAGCTGATGATTCGTTACAAAGCTGACACTTTTTCGACTGATTAAGGCATGACATAATGAGCTGCTGGAGGAGGATGTTCTTCCCGTATACCTTCTAATGTGTTAGGAAGGATCTAGACTTTTTTGTCTTTATTTTTCATACTAGGGGTTTTCCTTCTAACATGATTCAATGTGATTCTGCGAATTTTCCTCGCAGTTTTACAACATAATGGGTTAGTCACACTTTTGTTGCTGAGAAATAATATCTAATAATATACTCCATGTTTATAGGGAAGTTTTTGGAAAAGTCTAAAAAAGAAAAACATGTCCTGAACTGATAATTTTTCATTAATTTGAATGAAGAACAACTACAGGCAGTGCCCTGCTCACAAAGCAGCTAAAGCTCTGCATCTGGTAAACTTCTAGATGGGAAAGGGACCATTTTTTGTCCCTTAGCTTCCTCTGGACACTTCTGTAAGAAAAAGGAGATGCATCCCTCAGAATTGCTGCAGAAACCAAGTGAAAATATTTTTGAATGCGTTAGCTTTGAAGAAAAAATCTTTAGAGAAAGCTGTACCACAGAGCAAGCAACTGGATAGAGGCTCAGAGCCAAAGATAGGTCGGTTTTGAGTTACAATAGGGTTAGGGAACACCCCATTGTGAATACTGCTTGACCGCAAAGGTACTGATTTGGGGAGGAAAAATGGGAGAAGAAAGGAAATAGAAACATAAAAGAGAAAGTCAAGAACAAAATACAAAGAAAGAAAACTTAAAATATGTATGGAGGAAGATGGAAAAAGAAGGAGACACAAAAATCTCTCAAGAAAATCTATCATACAGTCTTTTTTAATGGTATGAAATAATGGTGTGTACATGATAGAAGCAAAAAAATAAATACAATTTTTTTCCAAAAAAACCCAGTAGTTTTTACTCTAGAATTACCCTATGTGCAATACATGGACTGAGATTTTAACATCATAGCATGTAACATAACACCTTTTTTTTGTTTGTTTTAGGCTACTGAAGGATATATAAGTGCTTCATATATTGAGTAGTATATAAAAAACTAGCATGCTATTTGTACTTCATTAAGTATTGCTATGCCAAAACAGGAAACAGCTTCCTAAAACTGATCACATTTTGTCTTATCCTTTAGTTATCAAATGTTTTGAAAGGAATAGTCATTATAAACCAAAAAAATTATATTTTAATATCTAGCTGCCATATAGAGTATTAATAACGCATTGCAATGATTACTTACAGCTCAAGTTTAGTTGAAACATACTGTTAATGAAGAATGACATTTTGAACACTATTACTATTGTCAGTAAATTTGTGCAAAGGATTTCCTTAACCATGCAAAAAGCAGGCGTAAATCTTTGAAATAAAACATTTTCATGGGAAAATATAACAGTCTAATTAATATACTAAAAATACGCCATTTGGTCTGATTCAGACTGATTTCTGCTTATGGACAATTGTGTAGCTTGCTAATAATTTGCTAAACACCCATAGCTTATAGTGTTTTTTCACATAAGCCTGGTCACTGCCATACATATGCATGTTTATTGGAAAATCACATACTAATAATATTACTTCAATACTAGTTGCTTCTTAAATTGACTTCTGAACTGCTACAATGAATTAGATGTTTGAAAGTGAAGCACATCAACTTTAGTTCAATTATTTCAGTCTCTAATTTTTTCTAGGTACTCCTGCTTTTTAAAATTGGCACTGGGTTTGTGTCCTCTCTCAGCCTTACATGCATGTTGACTCCCTTCCAGATTGCATTTTTTAATAATAGCAGCTTGAAACCAACCTTGCTAAAATGTTGCAAAGGTAACTTTGTTCAACAGTCATGATGATGCTTCTTTGTAAACATTGATGCTGCAGTAATCCAGTGGGACAGTTTCGTCCCTGGTGTAGCCCCACAGACAATCTTATCTCTAGTGTCAGGAATTAACCTGGCTAAGTAAAATAGCTCTCTCTTGATTTAAGGTGAAGGTTTACATCTGACTCCTGATAGTTCCATACAGAGTTAGCTGATTTGTTTTAGGATGTTTCTGGCATGGTATAGGAGACTTCTCATTGTAAGTACTATTCCTATCATACGTCCTACTGGGGATCTGTGGGTCCTCTCCCAATTTCATTTGGTTTTTGTGACTCTTGGCTTTCTAACAAGTGCTGCTTCTCTTGCAGTAATTCACAGTTGATGTAGAGATGTAGTATTTCATAAAATTAGTATCTGTGTTATATTATAAAATTTGAACGCTGCTGCAGCTACACTTCTCTTCACGTAGAACAGTCGCTGTTTGACTAACTCAGTCAAGACATGGTGGTTATTCTCAGCTTCAGTGTTCCTGAAGTGTAACCCATATGTGACAGCTTTCCTTCTGAGTTATTCATCTCAAAGTCAGTAGTCCAGAGAGTAGCAAATGGTTTTTAAATTCTGGTTTGTTGGTAATGCCCACATCAGTCCCAGCTGTAGGAGGAAATTTACATTCAAATTTGTGTGTTGTTCTTAGCAGGATTCTGCTGAGACTCTCACATACGCAGTTACAGTATTATTCTTATACCTGTGCCAGTTCTTCAATATTTCATCTTCCCAAATAATAGACTACATGCAATATTGCCAGAATCCTGTCATGTACAAGGGACTTTGATCAGGTTACACAATTTTTGTCAAGCTTGTGCAGTCAGTCAAAGAATGTATTGACTACGCAGCCTTAGCCTTCGGAGCAACAAAACTAAGCTCCTGTTTGCATTCAGGGGTTGCTCTGCAAGGTTAGAGCCATCTGGGAACTATCTGATAAAGTCTAGTTGAATTTTTAATTTGCAAAACAGGTGGGAGGACTGTTTTGAACAGACTGACTAACTTTAAAGTCAGCTCAGTTGAACAGTTTCAGCTCTCCATGATGAAACACAGATCTGCTTCATTTCTATTAAGCAACTTCATTCACATTGACCTCAGCCTTTGGATTCTTCTCTTAAATACAACAAATTAATTACCTAATTTTCCAGTGTTGCAGTTCAGTGTTGCAGGACTATAACCAACATGTTCCTGGGTCTAATCAAAAGACAACCATCAATGCAATGACTTTCACAAAACAAACCCCTCTAATAGTATAATAGACACAAGTTCAAAAAGGGATAATACCGAAATAAAAGCACGCTGTACATTCAAATAAAAACCTAGATGCAATTGCATCAAGTTGTACATACACAGTAGCTTTGTAAGCTAACACTTGCTCTTTGGCAGCAGTTATTAATATAAATTAATAATTTAACCAAAAGAACTTTCCAGTCAGTGCAAATAGCCATAAAATTAAATAGTTCTGTTAAGTAAAAGCAAAAGAAGTACCAAAGATGAACTATCATTAGAGACACCAGTTTTAGCCACTGTATTTTGTTTCTGTGGATAATTTAGTGTTCTGGCAAAGATGTCCCTAGATCATGACACCAAGAATAATGGCTTGCCTCGTCACCAATCAAACTTCCCCAGTGTTCTATTACATTAAATAAAAGCACTTTATAACCTTAAGGAAACTCGAGCAACTGATTGTTGGGGAAATGACTTATTATAAATAGTAAAGGACTGGTTATTTATCCAGTAAACCGCAACATTAATCTAGTTTAATCTGTATTTTAAGTCTTTCTGCCTGCAACAGTCTCCAGCAACTCATTTAAATGCAGCCTAAATTACAATTAGTATAGGAATGCCACCAAAATCACATTTTTCTTGGCTAACTATAATCCAAAAGCACATTTGGAAGCACCTGCAAGCAGCATTTCTTGCCAAATAGAGAAGGCAAGATTATGTTTCATTTGACACAATAAATTTTCGAAAGTACAGAATTTAAAAAGTTTGCAGAACAAAGAACTTCTTGTAACCACGGCTGATTATAATTACGAGTAGTTCAGTACTGCTGAGCTACCTTGGAATGCTCATTGTTTAACCTGGAAACAATCTGAACTAAAACATAGTATTAGTATTGCCTGAGAATATGCATAAAATAAAGAGTCTCACTGGCTTAATCACTAGAATTTCACCTTTGTGAATAACTAAAAGTGTTGTGATCAAAAAGTTAGTTGTTATGCTAAAACAGTTTGAAGCAAAATAAATAAGCAAGCAAATAAAATAAAAATCCAACAAGAAAAAAACCCAATAGATCATATCCAGTAAACCAAACCAAAACACTGAAAAAAAAAACTTTCTCTCAGAAAGTACATGGATTGGCTGTCTTTTCTGAATAAGTAACTCATGAAGGATGAATTGCGGACTTAAATAGGCGCAAGGTGGCAATACCTTCCCAGACTGTTTTGTATGCTCTTTATTGGAGTTTTCCTATTTTTTTTTTAAAACTTCAAATACAAGATACAGAAAACATAGTGTCGTTGTACCAAAATACTAAAGAATATTCAAAGTTTCAAGATAGACTTATTTTTCCAAGGTTATATGCCTGTAACTAGCCATAGCAGTCTTCATTAGCATCACCTGTTCTCTCTTAAAAACAAAACCAAAAAGCTCGTGTATTTCTGCCAAAACTTTATATCCAGAAACTTTTATACCAGTCTTTCAAAATCACAATTCTTTTATCTGCAGCAAAATCCAGACAAATACAACAGTTAATTTTAATGCCACCATCAAAAGCTGAAAAACTATCTGTGGAACAATTTAGTTCACTAAGAAATGATGTCAGTAAGTTTGTACCAAGTGCAATCTTTTGCAGAGTTGAGTTTGTGATGGCAGACATGGTCTGCTCTTCCTTGTAACCTTGTAATACTACCTGCAAGGAGGTGTTCATGTTGCTAGATCAGTTTTCTTGCAATATGAAATATGCTGTACCTATGTATTCTGAAAAGTAAGAAAAGTCAGGGGCTCTACACTGTATGCACAGTCCAGAAGAATCTCTAGCATGAGTTATTTTTTCCTTTTCACATATGTGCCAGTTTGGATCCCATCAAATCTGAATGGCAAGTAGCGCTCCCTCAGTTTGAGATTTTCTACTGAATCAGTCACAACTGAAAACACCATTCTCCCAGATTTGGCCTCTGATTCAGCAGGTCATTATTTATGTATGAATTATGCCCTGGATGGTGACAGGGTTGTCACTGCCATCTTTTTCTTGACCATATTAAAGCCACCAGCTCATTATTGAGAGAATACGATATGGGTTAGATGGAGAAGCCTGCTGCTTATCTGACGCTTAGCAGCATCAGAGCTGTTAGGTGTTTTAAGCAGTGTCAATACTCCAGAGATATGGGCCTAATCAAATAAACCCAGCCAAGTACAATACATCCTCACTCAGTAATGACCAAAGTCAAAGAAATCTGTCCTTACTGATTGTTGCTATCATGGCATCTATCACTACTGGTTATTATAGAAAACACAAAGATTAATTGAGGTTTACCAAGAAGTCCGATTGACACTTCTCAAGATTGTCCTGTTATGATCAGCCAATTGTCTATATATGAATTGACAGACCATTAAGATCTCTGAGTCCGAGGGCAGTTCTGTGTGTTAGTAAGACTGGCTCAGCTGTGAATCTCAGGTACACTTCTCATAGCTCAGACGGATAGCAATATGATGTAAACAACATCTAATTCAAAAACATGACTCTGAAATGATAGAAATTAGTATTGCCATTCAGAAGCCATGGTAACATAGGGAGTGTTCGGTTTCCCATGATCTAGGATATTATGAAGTTTCATCTTCTTCAGAAAAAGGAAATGAGAATTTCAGCTTACACTTCTGCTTGATCTCTTCTGTAACTCCCAAGTAAATCAATGCAACCACTTCTTTTTATAAGAGTTACTGCAGAGTGAGGTGCAGAAATTGCCATAAATTAGATGCTTGCCATTGCTGACAATGTCTGCTCTTCAAGTACCAACTGTAGTCTCTGACCATGTCCAGAGGAACCTGGGTTTCCAAAAGTCAGCTCTAGGATTGGTTTAATGTGATTCATGCTCACGTCATGAAACTGCAGGCTAGGCAATCAATTCTTCTAAGAACAGACAGATAAGATACTGTCATTAGCTGAAATCCCAGGCATCTTTAAATAGGTGTCTGAATTATGACTCCTGCGGCCATGGATCAAGCATGCTAAAAGTTCTTTCATTATACGGATGATCCATGAACACTAAAGAGCTGACGATAAAGATACAAATAACCTGGGTACATTCTTTTGGATCACTGTTGCCTTGATTTTAAGCTCTAAATTATTTTCCAGAGAGGCTTTTAGAAGATCTGTAGGTTATCAGCAGCCTAACAGACTAAGTTTCCTCAAAAGACGGGGAGGAATGAATTTTCTCCTGAGCCACATTTCTCTCCAGCAAGAGATTCCTCTAAATAGAATAAAAACTATCTGAATAAACATATCGTGTAGGTGGTGGAAAATGTGTTGTTTTTTTCCAAGATGTGTGTCGGAGCTTCAGGACTTTAAAAAAGTGAAATCTCAAGAATGTCAACAGTTGCAGCAATCCATGGCTGGTCTCTTTGCTGTCACTCATGTGTTGGACCTCACTATAGGATGCTTTCTCAATTTTAGTTTTGTGATTACTACTGCCATATCTGATATATCAAGATGGACAGTGTTTTCAAAGGCATATTTTAGTATCAGGAAGAACTTGCTCATCTAGGCTGGTATGCTTGGTTTCAGCAGTGAACCTTTTTTGTTATTATTGCTGCCTTTTGTTATTTTTCCACAATGTTTTAATGAATTGACTTTGCTTGACTTTTCGTTATAAGTTGGATGCATTTGTACTAATTTATATATATGGCACTAATTATGGGAAACTGAAAATGTGATCTCTTGGTCACAGTGCTGATGCTGATGAAATTAATGTCAAAGTCGTAGACTCCAAGGTGCAGCTAATTATAAACATGTTGGTATCAATGGTCACAATGCTTTTTGTCTTTCTTCCCCTTGGAATTACAGACGTCTTATTTTGAAGTAAAGGTAACTGCTAAAGCTTCTTAAATTTTGGCTGAAGGAGAGTAACAGGTAAGAATAGCTCAAGTGCTATATCTCAGTATTCAGGTGCAGGATGAAAGAGAGCAAGAGCAATGGCCGTAGCATTTGTCAGAGATGTGTACTCTTTTGGGGCAGAAGATTTACTTGTTAAATTTGTTGATTAATGATGTGAATCAATTATGACAGATTAATTTCAGTCATTATCAATAGCTGAAGGTGGGGTGGGGGGGATATCTGTGTCTATGCCTGAGTGGTTTCTAACTTATTTGGGGGTGCAAGGGTCTAACATACCCAGAAAAAAGTGTTTATGAAAGAAACAGTACTTTTTTTCTTCAAAGACAGGATTTGAACTTACACTGATCCAGACTGTATCTTTTTGCCATGAGCAATAACAGGGAAATTTTCAATGCCATCCTGACCTTTCCCTTGCACTAACATACAAGTTGTGTATGTATAGCTCTAAGAGAAAGCTATTCAAAAGTTTATGAACTAGCATACTTAAGGTACAAATGTATATACAATGGAATCTACACCGAACCACATGCAAAAGAGAAATTTTTTCCATGAGGTGAGACAGCATACTGTAGTGATAGATTTAATATTCAGTGTTAGATTTAAGCCCACTGTACAGGTCTGCCCCTTTCTGCTGAGGTTTGTCATCACCAAGATGATTTATCCTAAGTAGCAGGAAATGAGAATGGAAGCCCAGGGAACACTGAGTAGGGAGGAATAGGGTACATGGCCTTTGTTACCAGCAGTATAAGGCAGGAACAAAGGGCATCAAAATGCACCCTAAAGCAGAGCTACTGTGTAGATCTCTATACTGCAAGTTGCAATTAATCTATGTGAAAATGTGTCTTAACAGAAAATACTACCCAGGACAGGTCAGTATCATGTCTGGTAAACAACTGGATATTCTACTTCATGTCATAGGTAGTTAAACTGTGAAACTATTTGTCACAGAACATTCTGGATATTAAAAAAAGTACACGGATTCAAAAAGTGATTGCACAAATGTGTAGGAATATTGGTCATGGACTTCACATTGGTGATTATGAAAAGACTTGGCTCTCTTCCTGGCCCAAGCAGCTAAAATGGTACACACAGGCTCATTTTGAAAACTCAACAACACAATGGATGCTAAGCACCGGTTAAGCTGTTCTAGTGCCATAGCTTGACCATGGGTAGAAAGCTCACCTCTTTCCTCTGGTCTTTTGTGGCTTTTTCACAATGAAGTGTTTTGTAACTGTGTATTAATTTATACACTAGTAAAAGTACTTAATACACTTATCTAGAGAAAGTGAATGCAGGTTGCTT
Source organism: Cariama cristata (assembly GCF_000690535.1). NCBI lineage: Eukaryota > Metazoa > Chordata > Aves > Cariamiformes > Cariamidae > Cariama > Cariama cristata. Next base: position 2,261 of record NW_009604510.1, on the reverse strand, counting down.
ATTGTTGGCCCTTAACTATACTAGGCATAAAATAATTATTGTGAAGTGACAGAGAGGTGCAGCAAATTCTCTCTCCTCTAAGAAAATTTGTAACTACCCGTGCTCACACTATCTGCTAAAAGGTCATAATCAAAGAATGGATGACTGTGGGTTAGATCAAATTTTCATCTTACTCAGACTGGTATCTCTGAATATTCATTGAGCTTCCCAGCTTTTTTTAATGTTAGCCCTTGTAGAGTTAAAAATTGACATGAAGCTAAACAAATCCTTATTTCATGGAATACGTATAGGTAGAATGCCAATATTAGCATTTATGGAAGTGTTAATTCCAATTAAACAACTGTCACTTAGACATGCACAGAGAAAGAAAATTGAGAAGTTACCCTACTCTGTCTTTAGATGCACTCCCCAGCCTTCCTGATTGTTGATACTACTGATAGAAGATCCTAGTCCAAGCTTTTCTCATAAGGAAGATCTGTTCTTCATTAGTGCCTTGAAATTCTTCCATTTACTTGCCAGGATTTTGCTAGGAGCTACGGCTTCCAGCTAGCTAAGTTTCAGCCTGAACCAGTTTCCCTTAAAAACTGATAATGCATTTTAGCCCATGAGAGAAAACTGATTACCTCTTTCTACAGCTTTTCTTTTGCTGTAGACTTAATCGAGTCTAAGGAAAAAATTCTACATTGACATTTTGGGTTCTGAGCATGTCTCAAGCCTAAGCAGAAAGGCTTTAGGGAATGCAGTAAGACACTGTGGAGCTGTAGGAGGGTCTCAAGGAATATCTATGTTTATCTTCTCAGAGTCCAACAATTAGGAGGATAGGAATTTCTGAAACAGCTGACTGCCAGTTTTCTTTAATAACCACTCATGAATCTGAATTCTATAAACGTGCATTTAAAAAAAAAAAATTTACTTAACCTTTATAACACATTTTGTGGCACTGAGTTCCATAACTTAATATAAACCTTTAAATGAAGTGCTTGCTTTTAGATCTATTCTGATAATTTACTTGGATGAGATTTGATTTTGTGTTATGAAAAATAATGAGTATTGCATCTTCTCTAGAGCACTCATTTATAGACTATCCTTTCTCTTTCTCAGTGTTTTGTTTTTGTTTTTGTTTTTTTGGGGGGGGTGTTGGGGTTCTTTTTTAATTAGAGAAGCTACTTCATGTTTAACATTTTTCCTTCAATTTACCAATGTCACCACAGAAGCAGGCATCCAGGGTCAGTGAAATATTTGAGCTTTGTAATATTAGTAATAAGGTGAAAGGAGAGCAGAGTACAAAGTATTTTAAAACAAATGAAGAAAAAAATCTAATCAGACAATGCTAGAAAGCAAAGCCAAGAAAATTAGCTATTTCAATAATTAATTGAAAATACTGTAAGGTAACTGTCTATAGATTAGTCAGACATTAGAACTAGACTTTGAATAATAGAGGGCAGTTGAGCAAGCACTATGAAACAAAAAAACAGTCAATGTTCACACACAACAGCACACACTGGAATCTATACTTATGCCTGATCACCAATTGTGTGGGTAAAATGAACAGCATGCACTCCGAAACACACAAGATGTAATGATGTGCTAGAGCAATTGTGCTAGAGCTTCTATTAGATTGGTCCCCCCTTCACCTGACCAGAGGAGAGGCACTGGTGGACCTGTTGCTCACTAATACAGAACAAATTATCAGACATGTCAAGATGGGAGGTAGTGCAGCCTGCAGTGATCATGCCCCAGTGGAATTCTGAATCTTGCGGGGTACAGGATGGCTACAAAGTCAAGTGAGGAACCTAAACCTCAGAAAGGCAAACTTTCAGCTGTTTGGAGTACTAGTGCCTGGGATCCCTTGGGAAACCGCCCTCAGAGGCAAAGAGGCAAATGAGAGCTGGGAGATAATTAAAGACATTTTTCCTAAGGTGCAAGAGCTCTCAGTCCTGATGTGCAAAAAGTCAGGCAGGGGAGGCAGGAGGCCAGCTTGGCTAAGTCAAGACCTCTTAGCCAAACTAAAACACAAAACCGAAATGCATAGGCAGTGGAGGCAGAGATATATATTCTGAGGAGATTATAGGGATACAGCTTGAGAGGGGTGTGAAAAATAACAAGGGTTTCTTCAGGAACATAGGACAACAAAGGAAGATGAAAGAAATCGTACCCTCCTGATGAGCGAAATGGCAGAACTGGCTACAACAGATGCCGAGAAGCCTGAGGTACTCAACAACTTTTTTGCCTCAGGGTTCACCAGCACGTGCTCCCGCCAC
>NW_009604509.1:0-43242 GCF_000690535.1 Cariama cristata | reverse complement strand
CAAGTTGCACTAGGAGAGGTTTAGATTGGGTATGAGGAAAAATGTCTTTACCGAAAGGGTTGTCAAGCACTGGAACAGGCTGGCCAGGGAAGTGGGGGAGTCCCCACCCCTGGAAGTATTTAAAAGATGTGTTGGTGTGGTGCTTAGGGACATGGTTTAGTGGCGGGCTTGGCTGTGCTGGGTTAATGGTTGGACTTGATGATCTTAAAGGTCTTTTCCAAACCAAATTATTCTATGATTCCTGTTGATCAGACAAACAAAATTTGGTCGGTTTTAGCTATTTATACTGCTCACTAAGTAGATATTATAAAAAGGATCTGCTTAAACCAGAAAATAGTTGTTGAAAAACTGAGAATTACAGCAGTGCCATTTTTATTCATGAAAATGAACTGGGTAGAAGAAATGGGCAGGAAACAGAGCAAACAGGATTTTTAAGTGTTTCCCTATTGTTTACCCAATATTTGCTTTTGCAGGTGTGGCTTTTTTCCATTCCGTAAGAATCTTGGATTCAGAAAAGGGAGGAAAGAAAAATGTTAACCAGATGTACTAGATGTCTAAATTAAGATACTCACTTGACTTTCGTTGTTTTGATACCAGCAAAACCGTGTCTCTCTTTCTCTAGTGCTGAAGACTGCATATGGTTTCTGGTCTGAATAATTTCATCGCCTTCATCCTACAGTCACTGTGGCAAATCCAAATACATATTTCCTCATTTTATGTAGGACAGTACAACAGAAAGCTACTCCCTTTGTAAGTATAGAGATATGTCAACAGCTATAACATATACTGTAAAGTATCGCCTTCAGAAATTTTCATTTTACTGGTAACTCGCAGTACTGTTTCATGTGTGAAACACCGTAAGTCCCTTTTAATTCAATAAGACTGTAAAGCACTATCATTTGATAAAGGTCCTAACACAAAACTGTCAGCAAAACACTGCAAAAGACCTAGAAAAGATACTGTAATGTGCAATTCTTGCTGGTTTCATCTGACTAAGGGGGGAATGGAGGCAAGGTATAAGTAAATTCCCCCCGTCGCAACTGAAATCATGTTAGAAGCTCTCCTGTTGCCAGAAGACCCCGAGCCGCTTCTAGCAGAGCTGTGATCCCCTTGCTCCACACGTTGTGAAGACTCATGCATGGGCCAGAAAGTGTAGAAGTGAAATAGTATGTGGATCCAATAGATGAGCTAATAAAGTGGTTGGGTTTTTTTCAGCTTCCTGATTTTTAAACAAACTGCTTAACACTTATTTTCCCCCTTTTCAAATCATTCAGTGTGAATCCTGAAATCTGTTTTCTTTTTTCTTTTTTTGCTGTCTGCAATGATGTTGGCTGTACTGAGCTCTGCTAACTCTAACTCTCCCTAGTTATCAAGGGTAGCCTCCACAACCAGTCTTACCTACAAGAAAAAACCCCCTCTACCCCATTCCTGTCATCATCAACCCTCCTGGTACCTCACCTTCATGTGCAAAAGTAGCAAAGAGATCCCTGTAGGGCTGTCAGTGCTGCTTCACCAGCTGAAAGACAGGCCCTTCTGCCTAGCGATGCACTCGGTCTCCTTCGCCTCTTTCCTTCTGGATGTTGTGTCACCTTGGGGTACAGCGAAGCCCTCCATCAGTCCATGTTGTTTAGAAAAGGCTCTGCTCAGAGACAGATTTAATGCCTACAAAAAAAAAAAAAAAAAAAAAAAAAAGCCCCTCCTTCTATGCCCCTGTCCCTACTGAGAAAGATGCCTTTAAATTTTCCCTTTCCCTGCAGATATCTCTACATGGATTTGAAGATAATAAAGGTGTAGCCTTTAAATGAAGTGTGCAAACTCTAAATACATTGTTGAGAATTAAGTCACAGTAAATTAATCACTGATTATACAAATGTAGATAAAAAATGGAGCTGGCGCATGGCATTCACAATGCAGTACAGGGCAGGGACTGCCTCTTGCCATGGCAACCTCATCCGAGGATTTCTCCTCATCCGAGGGTTTCTCCTCAGCCTCCTACATGAAAGAGCTGCACCGCTGCCGTAGTGCATCGTGTCAGTGACCTGAGGAAAGGGATGGCTCCCACCCCTGCTGGAGAGGAAACCAGAACTGGGGATTGCAAGAAGGAAAAGTATACTTATCCCAGAAAGAGGAAAACTGTCCACGTTTACTTGTCTCGCCCAACCTAACACCATAAACTTCCTGCAGAGTTGCAAACAGTGAGCTAGTGATCTATGGTGAAGAAATGATACCAAATGTTAGCTCTGCTCTGTCCCAAATTTTACTTAATGTAACATATTTGTCAATGCTAAAAAGTAACAAAATGCTTAACCATTTGTTCTAGTACACTATGATATACTGACTACTGGTAATGAATATAAGTTATCAACAAAGGTTAAAAAGATGTAATTGAATGGAAAGCAGGCCTAAACATACATACATGTTTTTATATATATAAAATACATATATAAAAAAACATATACACTAAATGTATGTATAAAAGGTATAAATGTGTGTGTATGTTTAATGTGTGTATATACAGTGTGTGTAAAGTGTGCATATGTATTTAATGTATATACATATAGGCAGCTTACACTTAAACTTTAAAAAAGCAAACTTGACTATGCAGAAAAGCAAACATATTGAATTCCTATGAGACTTATATTTCCAAGGATATTAATTCTGTTGATGCCTTGCGTATGACTACACTACAAACCCTGCATTCTCATTCTAACCGGGCTACCATCAAAACATATAGAATGGGAGAGAGTTTGTTGCAGATTCAAAACTGGGACAAATAAGCCTTTATTCTCCAGTTACATTAGATAAGTTAAAGCATTGTATTCTTAATATCACAGCATCCCAACTTCAAAATCCATGAGTAATTCCATTGTGCTTACAGAGAAAAATTTACTGACACTGGATTAGTTGGAAAAAAGGAAAGACTACGTATTGCAATCTTTATGAAGTCCTGCCACGTGTAATGGAATAGCTAGCTCCTGAGATGACAAGTGGAGTTTTTCGGGCAATAAAGTAATAAAGACCCTGGGTGAGCAAATCAGTAGAATGAAACTACTCTGGAGATTAAACCATGCATGTACTTTGTGTTTTGCCTAACTGAGATCATAGAACAAAAATTACTTACTATCACATATCCCAAGACAGTTACAGTTTCTTTACTATTAAAAAAACACAAGAGATGTATTACAAAAAGTGCAGATGAATAAGTTAACAGTTTTGCATCAAATTCTCTGGAGTATTTTTTTATTTAAAATCAGAGTCCTAAATTCATTTGGCTGTACACCAGCTGCAGTTGATAATTATGTTTCTATTTGCTTTAGAAGGGTCGGTTCACAGAAACAAGGCTATGGCCTGTTAAAAAAAAAAAAAAAAAAAAAAAAGATCAAGACCAAGATCTTACATATATGTGAAAGGGCCAGCTTGTTTTTCACAAATAGTCCAATATATGTGGCTTACAAAGAAAAGGTGAGAAGTTTTTGTCATGATTTTGAATGTTTACTGTTCTGAGTGCATTTTCTGAGACATTAATTGCCACCACATTCCAGCAGATAACACATCTCCAGAATTTTTCCTTGTCTACTGATAAGTCCGTTCCTCTGTAGACCAGCCAAAGACAACACGGTCATATTTCTTGGTTTCTCTAGAAAATATCATATCCTTGAAAACTAAAGTTCCTTTAATTGCTTCTTGAGCAACATGGATTCTTGCCATTCACTGGAGAACAGTCTTTACAAAATTAAATCTCATTTTTTAAAATTTGCAGAACATATTAAAGCATCCAACAAGCACAAACAAGCTTGATGGTTGCTTCATCTCTCCAGCACTGTGTGAAATGTAAGAACAGAATTCCTGCAGGAGGTGGCCATTTAAAAAAAAGTAAAGAATGCAGACCGAAGAGAAGTTCTTTCAGGATATCAATAGCACTATTCAGAGTAGAAGTACTGTATTAGGTTTCTTTTCCTCACTCTGATTTATTCAAATGCACTATGTCTATAATAGAACAAAAGACCAGCAGTGAGGAGTCTGCTAACTGTGTATATGTACATAACAACTGGATTGTGGGCCATTTCTTTTAGCATAGTGCCATTTGGAAGAGAAATCAACAACAACAACAACAAAATAATTCTAAAAATAAGGCAAATGCAAGGTAATCTATACCCTCATCTACTTCACTGTTTGGTAAATAATCTGATATAACTGGAAAATAAATGCATCAAGAAGTGTTTGTTTATGTTGCTATGGCTAGTAATCTCCTACTTCAGGATGCAAGCTTTTTTCCTCTTGTCTATTAGTGTCTGAATTAATTCTTTCATTGTACAGTTCCATTTCATCAGAATGTTCTGGTTACATCAGTCTCTCACGTGGTAAGCTTAATGGATGTATTTTCCATGTAAAAATAGCTAACCAGTGTTATGTGTCTGTGTTTTTTGCCAACTAACCAAAGACAAGGCCAAATGGCTAAAAATGTTCTTTTAACACTATATATTATGTTTTCTTCTAGCACTATCAGTCTCCTACTATCCACTAACACTAAATAAAATTAGATTGCACAATACATTGTACAAGAGCTGTTATCTTAAAGGCTGTGTGATGAATCTCTCTTCTTTAATCATGTCTATGATTTTACAACACCGTACTTAGTTTCTCCAGTCTCAAGGAAAGATAAGTAGCACTTCAAGCTGGATGTGTACAAAACTGAGTCCAGCTGATTTGAAAAGTCAAAAGAAGTGGAAAACAGTTCATAAAGAGTAATTTGCTCACGTAAGAACACATTATATTAGGATACAAATACAAGAGCACACAAATGTCTCTGTCTGTACTGCTCCCTTTCGGCCAAGCTTTCTTCTTTGAGTAGTCTCAAGCTAATCAGTGTTTGAATGATGACCTTACTACTCAATATTTTTATTTAGCCAACTCTATGTATGAAATAATGATTCCATTGGCAAAAGTAATGAAAGCAAGTAGTATGTGCTAACTGACAGAAAAACCTATTCTTATACAAGAAAAGGGATATCTGACCTTTTCTCAGATCTGAAATTTTCTGCCTTGCAGTGTTTTCTTATTAAGAAATATTGAGGTTCAAATGCAGGATACTACACTTAGACAGGAATAATCAGCTGCAAATACTGCATGTGTAACGACTGGCTGGATAAAAGTCTTGTAGAAGACTCTTGGCCCTAGGGTCAATTATGAACTGAATATAAGTCAATAATGTCATCCCAAGCAATCACACCAAGGATATACGTACAAGAAGATAGGCAGCAAGTCTGTACATGAAGCAATCTTACTGCTTTAGCTTGTATAATAAAACCTGTAGTAAAATTTCACCTCCAATTTTGGAGATTTCACTTCAAGAAAGATGCTGACCAATTGAATAGACTTCAATGGAGGGTAATCAGAATAATTAGAGGTCCTGAGAAGAAGGTCCACAAGGGAAAATGGAAGAAAAATGGGCTGGATAGCCTAGAAGAAGGCTGAGAAACAGGAAGGAAGAAGAAAAACTTTTTTTTTTTCAGCAATGAGTATTCAGATATTAAGAATAAAATTCTGCTGGCAAGGCTAGATAATCATTGTAGTAAATTTGATGGAGAGATTGTAGCATGTATAACAATAAACTGGGCAAACATTTGCCTTGGACATGGAAAAAAACAGATTATTTCGTCACCTGGAGAGGTAAGATAGGTGACCTCCTGGCATCCAGCTCTATTTTTTCTGACACAAATAAGACACCATTTCAAGGAGGAAGGGGAAAACTGAATCCTTACGAATGTCATTTGTTGACAGATAAATACCACCACCAGGTACTTGCATACCTCTTTAATTAAAGAACATCACAGCTTTTTACAAACATTAATAAAAAGAGTATCACAATGCTATGTGGTAGATATAAATCCACCCATTGCACAGATGAATGAACATAATGCAAAGTGACTACATGATGTTTCTCTAGGGACCCTTTTCCTCATTTTCATTTGCATTTGCCCTTCTCATACATCAACTCAAGATTTATTTTGTTGATTTTATTTAAATGGAAAGCCCTATTAGTGTATATGTTGTGTAAATACATATGATCCTAAATATGCTGTATACAGTACTTACAGTTCCTATGTACAGTATCAGTGATCAGATCATACCCAGACTAAACAAAAGATTCGTTAGCCAGTCTCTCCTAACAGACAAAAAGGCAGATGTTAATAAGATTTCTTGTGCATCCCCCAAACTTCTTTCCATAATCCGTATAAGAGTTTAAATATTTATGAATGCATTAAGCTAAACAAATTTCCTCTGTATATTTAGATCTATCTTTCCAAATACTCTATTTGTCTCACTTAAATTGCAACTCTATGATCTAAACTTTGATTTATTCTTAGATTTCTGAAGTTAGATACTAAGATAAACCTTTACTGACATTTTCTATGGTTGTCACAACAGGCTTTCATGGCCCATATGAGATTTCTGGCTGTGAAGTGGTTTTATTGACTTTATTTTAGCTAACATACTTTTTACTTAGCAAAAATAAAACTGAACAAGGTATCATTTTTAGCCCCAGATGAATATGTTCCCTGAAAAACAGAAACTGTTAACTTTGCAACATCAACAAAAATCCTTCAACAGATATCTTCAAGGTATATGGTAGAGTTCAATATATTACATCTTTTATCATTTCAGTGATGTCCAATTGGAAAGAGTTTATCTGTGACCTTTTTTCACTCTGAAATTTACAGCATTTGATATTCACTGCTGTAGATTAAATCTCAGTTGTTCTCTTGCAGTAGTAATAAAATCCTCTTAAAACTACTTTGATGTTATTAAAATGCCCATTGTTTACAAACATACAGCATGATTACCTCTTACTATGGCTCCTGAATGGTAAAATCATTTTGTAACATTGTTATAAATTATCTATTTTATTAGAACAGTTCCCAGGAAACAAAGATTTCATCTACACAGCAAAGTAATTCAACAATTCATAGTAATACTGAGGGGGAAAAAAAGAGCATTTTTGCACTACAAGAAGTTATATATCAAGAAAAACTGTATAATTATCAGATTATTATTGTGATATGACTCTATGAAGAATTCCTAGTTCCAATTACATCTTTACAATGCCACCCTTGGAAAAACAAACATCTGAACTCTGCTAACCTGTCACTTTAAACTGTTCACTTTCATAAGAAAGAAATCAGTCCCCAACCTCAGGTTTTCTAACAAACTGGATTTCACAAAACTTCTTCACTTTTTAATGAGACATCTCAGAATTCTGTGAGGTTTTCCACTCTGTGTTATTTTCCATGCTGCATTTGGAAGGTATGCTTTCCAAAACACAGCAGACTATTGGAGGAGCAATTGCTTCTCATAGTGGCAAGGTGAAGCCCATCGGTGCTTTTATCTTTCTCTGGAAGGCCTGGCTCCTAGGTCTTAGATCCCACTGAATACTGAGCTGGGAAACACCGCGGCTCAAGTGACAAAATCTTACTTTTGCTGGGGCAGAGGGATCTTGATCAACGTCATGCTCCTCTGAACGTTGAGCTCTGGGTAGATCAACCACAGGACTCTCCTGGCACAGGATGGCCCACACGATGCTCAGGGAGCAGGACCAGCTGCCAGGCTCTGCAGGGTTGGAAAGCCCCTTGGAGGGTTTCTGGCTCCAGCTCCTTGGCACCTGAGCCCGAGTCCTTTGGGGAGAGGACCGCAGCTTCCTCCACTGCCTGCTGTGGGGACTTGCGTGTGTGTGCCATGGCAAGGGATGTGGGGATGGGGATGAGTTATTGCAGCTAACACAGTTAACGGGCTGTAACCCCAGCTGGGCCAGTGCAGAGGTGCTTCACAATCCCTTTGCTCCTTGATTTTATTCTCAACAACGGCTGATCATTCTCCAGCTGCTCTGAAAAACTTCCCTTTGAGCTACTTTGTCTTCAGCTTGTTAATTCTAATGGTAGAAGTGAAGTTGTGCTACCAGCCTGCAGAATAGTCCTGCCTGTTTCCCGCACTTATCCCTTTAACGACATAAGGCATTTCACTGATGTTTGGAAGACAGCAGCACTCATTCTATTTCCACCTAGATTCACTGCAAAACAATCCACCCACTTTTCATCTTACACCATACTACTTCCAAGAGGGAAAATGTTTGTGCCACTTCCAGGATGATTATATTCATTTTCAAAGACATTGCAGACTTCTTTGCCACAGGCCTCTGGTCCATACAGAGTTTGCCGGACATGTCAAAAAAGGTTGCAAAGATGACAGTTACAATCTATGCGATACATGTGAAAGCATCACACTTGGTTAAAAAAAAAGAAAATACCTTCTTAGGTTAGCTGGGAATGAAAAGAGTCGTGAGAAACCCAAATAAATGGACAGAAAATATTCTTCTATTTAGTAAATCATAAGTGCAATTGTGCCAGACATATGCTGCCATACAGTTTGTTGCAGAAAGAGTATCTTTAAGATGTGCTTAGCTTTCTAATCACCATTTTTTTTTTGTTCAGCAGAAAAAGAAGATCATATCTTACTGTAAATTTCAGGGCCACAGGAGAAAGATATGTCTTAATTTGCAAGACCCCTGGCATGCAAGTAGCAGAAGGCAGTTCATACCATTTCCAAATATCAGGCATTTTCAATAGCTTGGGGAAGAAGGGGTTATCAGAAATTTGTAAAATAAATTCTGTTACTGAGTAATACTGTGGTAACATAGGAGATGGAGGACTATGACTGCACTGAAGAACAATTTACAGTCAGCATTAATTGCAAAAATGATCATAATGTTGCCATCTGTTTCAGTGGAAACCATTAACAGTTTGTGGTACTTTGAACATGTAAGCCTCTTTGTGCTCCTGGAAAGTTACAGCACCAAAACTCAATGATTTCACAAGAGTCAGCCCAATGTTAGCAGCTACAAATCAAGGGTTATTTCTCCCCTCCACCCCTTTTTTTTAAGCCTTTGAAAATTCATTGCAGTTGTATAATGTATTAGGACATTAACTCTTCCAACAGCTTCTCACTATTAAAGAGTCATTTACAGGCTCCATTATGAAATAACAGACCTTTTTATTCTTTCCTTATGAAGTCACTGATAGTATTTACCTTTAAGATGTCTACATTAGGTGCTCTGAAATAGTTTGTGGAAGATTGACTCTCCGTCTTGCTGTAACTAAGAGGGAATAATCTGGAGAGATCAACTTCCTTATTTAGATGCCTGATGTAAGCAATTAAAGTTAGGCCAAGTTACTAGCTGCATAATAACTGTATAAGATTAAAAGATGACACAGAGAACAGATTTACATATTACTGCTGCCATGCCAATAGTGGGAAATTTAGAAATCCAATTATATACTTCACAATTCTGACAAGCAACAATGCAGAGAAACAACAGTCCACTGTCTGAATCTCCAAAGTTAACATTCTCTTTTCAAATTTGCATTAGACTATTATCACACACTAGACTACAGATACACTTCATTCAAATTACTTACCGAAAACATGACCATGCCTTTTCAAAATGAAGTGCAAACTAGGATGACGGAACTATTGACATTTTTTTCTCAGAAGTGTAAGCTGTCCTGTCTTCCCCCTCAACACTATTTCTGAAGACGGGGGAAAAGAGAGCTATAATTAGGTGCTTAGCATCACTCCTTTCATGATATGTTGATGCTGAGATATATATGTCAAGTGGCTACAGAATGCATTTTTGTCAGCCTAGTTCTGTGAAATACAAAATTCAGAACCTGAGCATGAAAGTTTTCTGGGTTTCATTTTGCTTGTGCCTCAGCTTAGTAGAAATACTATTTAATCTTTTCCAAATCAGTTGCCTCCTACTTGTTCCTCCAGACATGACTAAACTGAAGTATGAGCCACACTACTATGAATTCTTCAACTGCAAGGGCTGCTTTGAGAAAACTCACTGGAAAGGAGGGCAGTAGGAACTGAGGAAAGAAGAAAACGGCATTTAAGATCTCAGGCTAGTGCAGATTTCTTAAGCTGTGCATTTAAATATTATTGTTTACATTTAGAAAGAAAACCCTTTTGTTTGGCTGCTTCCTCAGAACTTTCCTGACTAGGCAGGAACTAGTTAATCATCTCCAAAAGAATTTAAAATTCAAAGATGTGTAATAATTATGCTTGGGGAAAAAAAACTCCAAACACAGAACATCACACCAAACCCTAAGAATGATAATTAAGAGTCTGAAGTACAAAAGGGTAATGCACTGTCCTCTTCCTCAGTAGGGAAGTTCATTAGCAGTGGAATCATGTCATTCGCCCATCTGTTCATAATTGCATTCACCGCAGGAACTAAGCGACGGAAGTGACGTCACCCGGGCTAGGCACAGGCGGCTCAGTAAATCACACGTGCCTTCGGCTCCGCATGGGCACTTACTCCAGCTCCAGCTCAGCCTCTTCTCTGGTTTTTTCCATGGCCCGGGGTGCCCATCCGATTCACACCCATTGCCTGAGCAGGGCTGGCCTGGATCAACTCTCTGAGAGGAGGGATGGAAATTAAAAGGAAAAAACAAAACAAAACAAAACAAAAAACCAAAACCAAAAAGGTGATGTAGCTTCTGGATAGGAGTAAAGCCATATTGAGGGGGTAATTACCCTTCAACTGGTTGGAGGCATACCTCTTGTTTGTATGTCCTAAACATCGGGTGCTTAGCAGCTGCTGTAATATCAATGGGCGATTGAAACAGGCGCTCATTAGATTAGCGCTGAGCTTATTGCTTGTGCCAGTCTCATTATTATTGGTGACTAAACTGGCAGATTGTCAGGATGCCTCATGGCGAGATGAGCTTTTGCAGCTCTTTGTTTGTAGTTATTATAAACAATGAAGTGAAAGCAATCCCCTGGGCATAGTCATGTCTCAGATGTTTTTTGCAAGCAGCAATCAGCTTGCAGAAGCAGCAATGGTAAACAACTTCTTATTTTAAGAAGCGATATTAATTAAAGCACGAGGCATGGTTCTGAAAGAGAACTTGTTAATTATTTAATGTCACCTGCACTATCAAGCCCACCAGTTGGAAATTGTTTCATTTTGCCTCAGATGGGCTCTGCCTGTCATCTGAACCAGTGGAAAATAACGTGTGGTGCCAAGTGCCAAAAAAATAGGCAGCGTACAGCTGGGAGTCATATCACATTTTAATGCACAATCCAGGTTTATTACTTCTAAAGAATTCTGGATGTGAATAGTAGACCGTATTACACAGTGTATATAAATGCTAAACTTAATTGAGAACATTACATTCCTCCTAAGAATATAGAGAGTATTAAGTGGGCTGCAATTGTAGATATTCATGGTTATTGAAATTCCTGGCCATCTACTGATCTCACTGCATACCAGTAGATGGTTTGGAAACTCTGCCCAGCTGTTAGATTAAATAGTGTGGATCAAGGCTTTGACATCTGCTAAAACACACACATTAAGAAGAAGAGAGAAGTGTTTCAAGCTTTTAGCAAAGCTTTTGCTGCCATTCCTGCAGCGCAAGAAAAGGCTTCTTAATTTTCTTGAAAGACCTACAGGTACAACCAGAGAAAGCAGGGTAAGTGCTGGAATCACTGGGTCTGAAGCAGTGCTCAGATTGGGCATGGACCACCTGACTTTGCCTCGCTGGAAATGCTGGCACCTCTGAGAATTACTGGGACTCATTTGGTCACCAAGTTCAGCCCAGGCAGAAGGTCACTGGTACCACTTGAAGGTATTTCTAGTTTCAGTTGAGCTAGAAAATTCCACAACATGAGTTTTTGTCATACAATGACAACTTTCTGTTTAAAAGCTGAAAAAATGAACACAAATTACAAATACGTAAAAAGTGAAAAAGCACCATCTTTTTCACATCAATAAAAATTTAGGCTTCTTTCCAGTGAGTGGCAATTGATGACATATTTTTCCAAATTGGTAGGCACTGTGCTCTTGCCTCTCAGAGAACAGCATCTGATATTTATGTCTGTTCCTACCACTATGTAAACAGAAATTCAGGTGAGAAAGGACCTGGCAGAACTGGCTTGCACGACTAAGAATCATCCCCAAGCTGACTTCAAACCGTTAAATTGCGATGGCAAAGCTAGTGCTTTAAGGGTCATTAATCTCTGCTGGAAAATTTGTCTGAATTGTCACCTCAGTCTTCTCAGTACACATATCTGAATTCCCGCCTGCAATAAGCATCAATCCAAAAGACCACAGCAGTTCGGGCTTTCAACTCCTATGCAGAGGATACAAAATCCTGATAAAAAGTTAACAAAATTGTATAAAAATAACCAATGTTCTGAGAACATTTTCTATAGGAGTGTCTAACTAAACAGAACAGCAGGAGAAAAATAGGCACGCATAACAAAGTTACAGGCATCAATAGCTGCAGTAAAGAGAAAAGGAAATTAGGGAGTAAGCATGCAAGAAAGGACAAGAACATTGATTCGCTACTTGCTGATTTGAAAAGCGGGGTTGTATTTCTTGTCCTGCATACACTGTGCAAGAAAAACCTCGGAGCCCTGAGGACACAGTCTTAACCAAAGTGTCTGCAATATTAATGAATTGCAATTCTGATAAACTGTAGGATCCATCAAAGACTGAGGAGAATACAAAGCTTACCAGAGAAGTTAATTAATTATCTGATAGGTAGAGATAAGACAACAGGAGATCCATATCCCAAGTTGATCTAACCCAAAAGTTGACAGGGCGTATCAGGAAGGATGTTAGCCCCAGGAATGAGTATATACTGAGGACAAGCAATCAACGTAGTTAGATCTGGCAGTCAGAGCTAACAGTGAAGTAAATATGCTTAAAATGAAGCACCAAGGAATTTAAAAGTAGTATTTCAAATCATGAGAGTGTCAGTGGGCTGTTTGTTCCTTTAACATTTATGATTTGTGAGAACAAAATGCTGCTGTAAGTTACAATTCTATTATCACCTTGCAACACACTAAATTGATTACACAATAATGTTTCTATTTTTTCCCCACTCTCTCAACCATAGTCAAAGGTGTCTTAACAGTCAATAAAGCAGCAACAGCAGCAGCCACAGCTTGCTACTGCTAGACAACATTTTTGAATGGGATTAATTTCACCTTCAGGGGAAAAGAAGAGGGTGATGCATCCACTACTGAGAGGATTTTTCCGCCAGGGTTAAGGGTACAGAAACTCTGGCAACCTTAGTTCATTCACATTGTTTTTTTTTCAAGGGAAAAGAAAATAGAAATAGAAAGTGGGTTGTACAAGACTTTGTTTCCATGCGTCCACTTCAACATTTACATGAATTCCACTTTGAGCATTGGCCAGCAAGAGCTAAAAAAAAAAAAAATCAAGTTTGATCTTATACAAGACAGCCAACTGATAGCTCCTTACTTTTCTAATCAGTCATGAACCAACCCATACTCTGTCACAAAACCTAAAATTCCTCAAAGACAGTCAGAATGGGTCATGAAACCAATTTTTACTTCAGAAGTTATTTTTCCTATAGTTTCAAACTGAAGGAGATTCAACCATTGAAAAAAATTTGTCCGAATTTTATTTGCACAAAGCCCTAACATCTCAAACTCCATTTGGTAAAATCAGGTATGTTAACAGTTTAAGTTTTCATTTAGGAAAATGTTTTTTTATTATTCATAAACAGTGAAAAGGCCTAGAATGGGAAAAAAAAACAAACCACCACAAAATTGATTGGAACCGTAAACCCATAAACTGAGCATAGTGCATTCAGCAACTGAGAAAAATAGATTATTTTTCTTACTTCAGTAACCATAACTTTAGCAAATAGGCATTAACAGAGTGATTCATGGGATGTGCAATGCAGACAGAGTACCCCACCCATAGAAGAAAGTAGGGTTGAGAGGCATTTGATTTATGACTTGGAGTGAACAGAGGAGAAAGAGAGATTCTGAAATTAATATTTTGATTTTCAATGAACCTTTTTTATTTTTTTACCAAAAAAAATTAAATTCTTGGCAATGTTTGTGTGTGTGGGATGTTTTCTACCAGTGAAACATAGCATACTTCTGCCTGAAGCTCTATTTGAGGGATATGTGGATTGCACTATGCATCTCAAAGGACGCCTCAAGATTTTGGACTTTTGCTGGCATCTACCCTCTGGACTTCTGCTGGCATCTACCCAAAATGGACCTTCCTTTGCATTGCAAAGACAGGCAGTTGGCATGCACTACCCAGCCATGCACACACATGCCAGCTGCTGAGGTATTTCTGAGATAAACTGATGACTCCCTTAGGTGAAAAAAAAAAAAAACAAACCAAAAAACAGAAAGGCAGCTCTCCAGACATGGAACTAGCAGGATACTTACATAATATTCTGCTTACAGCTCCAAATTGCCTTAGCATAGCTCTAAAATGCAGAACAGCTCTTTTACTAACTTGCTGCTTCCACAATATTCAAGAGACTAAGCACTTCTACTGTAAGACCGCACAGACTTTCTTCCTTCATATTACTGGATAATGACAAAAACACTACAAAAATTACCCATTTCGAAGGAAAAGGAGTTCTGACAATATTTTTGTAATTGCAATTAGTCAATTAGTCAGCAGCATAGGAATGCATCTGTTACTTTGTTACTTACACATCTTTAAAGTGGAAAACAATTCAATGAACAAATACTTGGCAACGACTGGGCAACAATCACATCAACTTTCCTTTTGCACTGAGAAAAAATAATCTATAAATGTCAATGTGTTGAACAGGAAACAAAAGCAATAAAAACAGAAATGTAAAATGTTCATAAGATTGCTAAAGAAAGTATGAAATACAATAGCAACCATCCACTGCCTATACTAGCATACGCTTTTCTACACTGCTGAATTCGGTACCTGCATTGTTCCTCCAAAGGACTTCACATTTTCAAAAGAACAATAATTATTACCTGTATTTCAGACCATTAATTAAAAAAGTAATTAAAAAATGGCAAACATTTCACCACTGAGATTTCACCAAATACGCTTTCTACTCTCTATTTTGCAATGAAAACTTTGTGGCCAGATATAAAAAAGTAGGGAAAAAAATCATTTGTCATTGAATCTCTGCTTTTGTGTGTCCTTTCAGGATTCTAACATGTCTACCGTTTCACCACGGAGACAGACCTGAAGTTGGAAGCAAGATGTAGGGACATTTTATTGATAACATTTGGTACTGAGTTGCCTTGATCATTAGTAATCAGAATCTTGCTTCTGTTCTCAGTCTGGTTTTGGTTTTTGTTTGGCCTCCAGCTGTGGCTCTAGGTGGTTGCAGATCACCCCTGAATTTTGTTACATCTGCAAGCAGCGTGGAGATGCCCTGAAGATCCTCCAGTTGTGGTTTTTTCACTTTTCACTTCTACGTATTTTTGCTCCTGCTACATCTTTTAGACAAACATTTTCTGACTTCAGTGGCACTATCATTACTTCAGGGGAGAGGTTCCAGATTTTTAAAGGGGATTTAGAGATTTCAGTACATAGCTGACATAGGAACTAAGGTCTGGTAGCCCAGGCACTGAGATTTTCAGTTCTTCTTGCTTCCAATCAAGAATGTGAAAGTGAAATTCACTGGAAATTCCGTAAAATATCACTGGATGTGAAACAGTCACTCAGTCAGTTAAACACTACTGTGGCAGCTAAAACAATATCCAAAAGTGACCTGCAATCTCTATCATAACTCCTTTGAGGTCTACTGGGATCCATACCTTTCAAATATGATAGTAATCAGACCAGAATGCCACTTTTTGTTTATGTTATTGGTAAGGGACTTTCTTCTACTTTTGTGGCATTCCAGCCTTGCATAACACCCAGATTTTTTTTCACATTGTTCCTGACTCTATTATCTTGGACAAGACAATGATTCCTGAGACAACATGTATATGCCCTTCAGGTCATGGGCTGTTTGCCTGATGATGTGGGCATACTGTGTAACTCCAGCTTCTCTATCACTGTCCGGAACATTTTTCAGAACTGATCTGAGCTCTGATGGCCAATAGAGATCATCAGTGGTCAATGGTCCATGTGGTATGGAGTCTTGCCTTTTGAAATTGTTTTTGCAGTTGTTCTTAACTGTGCTGAGGCTTGCTCACTTGTAGATCCTAGACATGGACAGCTAGCTCTTCTGCAGCATTAAGTAGTCTCTCTACAAGTAATTCCTCAGCTGCTTCTGCTGTTCATTATTTTTTGTGCTGAATATAAACAAATATGTATGAGAGCCTGTATCAGAAGCATAATTTAGTCCTCTACTTCATCAATCTTTGCTCTAAATTTCCATGTTCAGAAGGAGCATGGATAGGAGAGTTGCAATGGTTAAACATTGCCAGGTAACATCACCCCCACTTGTTTCACCTTTTCCATCAGTCTCTTTGTTTCTTCAATGCTGGCTCTGTTCTCTTGTTATTTGGCAGCCAATTGTCTGAATTCTCCAGAAGTGTACTGTGGCTCCTTGTCTGAAGATAGCATGCCTTCAATTTCCTGATAACATTCCTTGCCAAATTCTTTTCCCAGAAATAAAGGTAGCAATTGATTGTGACTATCCTGTTGTTAAAATGTACAGACTTGACTCATTTTTTGCTGTAAGTTCACCATGTTTTTTGCACAATTAACACTTACACATAGAGTCCACAGTCCTCTGATAGTACTTTCAGTACTTGCTTCTTGCAACCGGACCTGGCACAGAGCACAGCAACTTCTTGGAAGATAGCCACCAAGTCCTGGCTCATGTATTATCAGACTGTATTGGACCTTTCTTTTGGAAACAGAAAGGAACTGTGGTATGCTGACAGATTTTTTTCCCAATTCTTAGAAAATACCAGTGTTGCACTTTGAAAGGTGTGCTCTGCTAAGTGTATCCACTTTCAGCAGTGGTTTATCAGAAAATTTGTTCTCTTTTTCACATCACAGCACTAGAGTGTCAGTATATTTTGGAGTTTTGGAGATCAACACAAGAGTGTCTTCTTCCAACAAGACTTCTTTCAACAACTGCTTCGTACTTGTTGAGTTTCATATACATCTTGTGCCCAAAGGTGTAGGTTGCACTGTCACATTGTTCCACTCCCAGATCAAACCCAACACCTTTTCTAGTTAAGCTTATACAATTTTCTTTTCTATTAATGCTGTGTACTCAATGAGATGTTGGATTTACAGCATTACTCTTTCTGGGTTTCCTTCTGAAGAAATACAGCCTGGTTGTAACTCCTTTATTGCCTGACAGTACTTCTTATTCTTTACTCCTTCAAATGACAGTTCCTGAATTGATGACCAGCACCCTGACACACCTTGTGTGTTAACAGTGTCAGAGTTCAGTTAAGGCTGAGTAGATGATAGTATTATTTTTTCATTACAGAATCATACGTTGTACAAAAGACCTTCTTTATTTTAGCATAGTGTTGCAGACTTCATTTTTTGACAAAGTTTTGATAAAGTTTTTGATAAATAGGTAGACTAATCCCACAATCATCAAAAGCCTAGTCATTAGGAGACTTTTCTAAGAAAATCTAGGTTCAA
The DNA here is from genome assembly GCF_000690535.1 of Cariama cristata. Lineage (NCBI taxonomy): Eukaryota > Metazoa > Chordata > Aves > Cariamiformes > Cariamidae > Cariama > Cariama cristata. The sequence continues at coordinate 25,796 of NW_009604509.1, read as the reverse complement.
ACTTGTGTTCTACTTAAAATTCTGTCTCCTGCACTCCAGCTGGAGGTGTGTCAGGGCCCTGCATACACCTTTCACCCCAGCCCGCTCCTAGAGTTTCACCTGCAGGTCCCAGGCAACCTGAAAGAGAGTGCAATGGGTGACCTTTGGGACAGCTGCTGGCCTAGAACAAGCCTCAGCAATACCTGACCCCCCTTTCTCTTGGTCCGCACCTGAGTTATCTGTCAGAATCACAGAATTGTTGGAGTTAGAAGGGACCTCTGGAGATCATCTAGTCCAAACCCTGATCAGGGATCAGTGAGGGATGCCTTCTGCCTAAGGTTGGCGTGCTGGGAGTTCCACATGACAGCAAGGCAGGTAGAGGCTGGGTCCTCACCAGCAAGAGCCCCATCTCACCGTATGAGAGCCGGGAGAGCCTAGCAGGCCTGGTTAAAACCCATGTTTTGAAGGAAAGATTAGATTGCAATGAACTAGAGTTTTCTACAAAAAAAATTATTGTTGAATAATTCCTGACCACTCCTATTCACAGACTTTTGATAGATCTGAATCCGGCATGACAAGTAGCTGTCTTTAGATATTAATGGACTTTCAGAACACCCTTTGATGTGGGTATATCTTTAAAGACTCTGTTTATTTGAAAACAGCTTTAGTCAGTAAAAATCTGACATAAGGGACTTTCATTTTTGACAACTTCAGTTTGTCTGTGTTCCACGTCACAATCTAGTCCTAAACACGCACCTAGGAGCTGTCACAAACTAGTGTCTTTGCACTCTTGGTCCTGGACTAATTCTTCTTTGGTTTTAATCAGATGCTACTACAGAAGAAGTAAAGCTTTCTGCTCCATAAAGCTAGGCAGTTGTACTGTGTTAACACTTTATTTCTTCAACTTACGTTTCAGTGTTAGTCTTCTTAATGGCTAGTTGTTTAAATCATACATTTAAATTTACACAAACTCTTATGTCAACTGAAAGGTTTTCTTGCCCTTTCTAAGGTGTGCTGATTTCAAAAGGTGGTGATTTGTTTGGATTACTAGTGGATTTTCTTGTATAAGCTCGTCCAGGACAAATGGGTGGGAGTGCTAGTTTAACATCACATTGTCTCCCTGTCGCTAGTCCTTACTTGATTACGATAAAGTTTGGGGCCCGCAGTTGATGTTCTCCTCCTTCTGTTGTGTATTTTTGCCAAAGGTTTATATTTTACTCCCAGTTGTTGTACTATAAACTCTAAAGACAATCTATTGTTTTTTAAATCTCTTGACAGTCTGTATTTCCCTCCCGCATCTTGTCTCAGATTTTTATCGTAAAACATCAGCATTTGTTAAATATTTTTGCAATCTAAAAAGGTTATTAGTATTGCTAGGATTACATTACAGCTTTCTCCACAATCCAGCTCAAATAAAATATTTCAACTGTACATATGAAACTATTGCAGAGTTGTAAATACGACCAATGAAAAGCTGTCAACCTCTTAAGTACAAGCGTATTCAGAGTCTATCTGTTCAACTTATGGAAGATTTTTTAATTCAATGCAGACATAAAAACTTCATGTGCGAATGTAAGGCAACTACAGCATTACCACAGAAGATTATGCCATTTTCTAGTTCACATATACTACTGTTAGTAACTTTCATACTGAGTTCATAGGGTGAATTTTTGTCCTCGAGTCTGAACAGGTTCTCTCTCTTGCTATCTGGAAGCATTTTCCTGTGGTTAAATACATTTTTGTGGTTAAAACATCCTTCTGGTCAAATTTCTGAAAATGAAAAGGAATATTTTGTCACATTCCAAGGTTGTAGGTTAGTGGTAGATTGATCAGTTCAATAACATAAAAAACTGTTCTGTCCTTTATTTCTCATCATAAAATCAGATTGTTTAACTAAAAAAAAAAAGCTTCCTGCTCTAAATCAAAGTAATCAAAATAGATTTGTCAGTTGTTACAGGGTTTCTGGTGTCATTATCTGTCCTACCTTTTCACTAACCACTTATAGGATAAAATCAAAACTTTGCCTCTGTTTTTTCAGGCTTACAGTTCATGTTGAGGTCTGAAATCCTTATAGAAGCCCAGAAACTAAATCCTAACATGCGCCCACTTGCACTACTTCTACACCCAGTCACACACTTCTCTCTTAAGCGTTCTTTTAGTTTCTGACATTAGTCTCACCAGACTGTCCATTAGCACCATATTTTATTTAATATGCTGAATAAATAATATAGATAGACTCCAGGAAGTAGAATAATGGTAGAAAGGAGTAACTAAACCCATCAACACAAGCATTGCAGCTGTCACCACCTTTCCAGTTTTGTGCATACAGACTGATTCATTGGTTCTTCTTCCAAATATTTAACCTATAACTCTTTTTTCCAAGTTCTTTCAGGTGTGAAGACCTTCCTTGGGAAGCTAATTAAAAAGAAAAAAAAAAAGAAAAAGAACGGGAAAACTACTGGAAAAGTGCATTCTGTATGACATCTCATAATGTCCTGCAGAAACACATACCAGTTCCCTTAGGAGAAGGTGTACAGTATGTGGAAGTGAGGGGAAAGTGGAAGAAAAAGAAGGATTCTGGAAATAAATGTTTCGATAAAATATGTACCTACTATTACTTCCAAGAGACAGTACCAACCTTAAAGTGTTTCCAAATTTCCAGTATTATTTGTTTCATCGTTTGCTTAATGGATCATTCTGTGAACCATCACATTCTTTTGGTCACTTAGGGAACAATTAAAGCTAAGTTACAATGGACTGAAATGCTAGGTCACGAGACTAATGAGTACAATGGTGACATCATAACTTATTTACTGAGGACTCATGACACACCACACTGCTAATACATAACAATAATGCCTTCATTAGGAAACATCAGTTCTATGCAGCACTTCACAATATTAACATTTCCATCCTGTGAGAGGAGAATAAATAATTTCCATTATATTGTAAATAAAGGTTTATCAACTGTAATTCACAGTGTTTTGTCTTCCCTCCTTCATAGTATTATACACAATGACTTCTGTCTCTGGCTGAGGATCATGATTAAGATACAGAAGAAGCAAAAGAAACCCTACACCTGCTCTTTCCAGTGTTGACTTTGAAATTAAATATTTATTAAAACAGCCTTTAAGTTGTGAAAATTCTACACTAATGCCATCTGTAATATTATTTTTTTAAAAATCCCCACAATATTCCAAGATGATCTGTGCAGTGTTTCAGAGGTGGTTTTAATGTTACTGGATGTGTTTGCTTTCTAAGAATTAGATGTTGTCAATAAGAAAAAAGAAGTTAAGTGCATTCACAGACATAGTTTCAGGATATAAACTGATCATCAGCCGGAATCAAGAAGAAATTTATCCCTATAGTACGTTATTACAAAATTAGGTACATAACGTAGGCTTTATTACCTCCTCCAAAACTTTTGGCATTGACTCTGCTAGAGATAGGGTCAACTGGATGTATCTACTGGCCTCTTTTGCTGTAGCAGTTGCTGTATGCATCTACTTATAGAATGAGTTATGACATGCAAAAGTATCATCTCTAGCAAAATGGACATCACCCTGCCCTCTAATGCACGTTTGTTAATGATGCAGCATCCATTGCACAAATTTTCCTCTTGTGCATTACCGATGTTATTTCCACATGTTCAGAGAAAATATAATAATAATCATCTAGTGTCCCATCATGCTTCCAGACTTGTAATTGCTATCAGATAAGCTTAGAGGGTGTGGCCCTCCAACTTTATGTTTCTCATTTTGGCATATTTTTTACATTTTAAGAAATTAGTAGGCTAAGTATAAAAATGAATGGGGAAGGAAGGGTGGAGTTGATAGGACACAAGTGTCTTAAATAAATGCACCAGTTTATAGAAGAGATCCCAAAACACAGTTTTACATTCAGATTAAGATCCATACCTGGAGCACAGAATTCCTCTTACAAGAAAGAGCCAAAGACAGTTCTGTAGCTTGCCTGTGTTCACGTTCACAAAGGATTTTCTAACACCTAAGCTGTGGTTCAGAGTCTCTGTTTACCCATGAATTGAACTTACATTGCAGAGGATTCAAAAATAGTGTGCAAAGTTTGACCATTTCTATATGAGGTCAAAAACCAATGCTGTTTAGATCAATATGGACCTCCTAGAAGCTTTGCTATCTAATAAGTAACTAACATCTATATGTTAGGGATATGTCTGAACGGTGCAATGCATTGTCATGTAAAATCTTCTGAGCCAGATAAGGTTCTAGGAGAAATAAGGGACTATTATGGTGCAGCTCTGCAAGGGCTAATTAACCTAGGCTATGCTATACTAATATCCAAACTAGTGTATTCGTGTCTTGTCTGTTATCTAGAAACAACATGAGGAATATGGTCTAGAACTGCAATAAAAAGGTGTTTAAACACAATGTAAGGTGTCATTCTTTATGGCCGAAGATAGGCTATTGCCATTTGGAAGATGATGTCATTCTGTACATGGAACTAATATTTTAAAACTTTTTTTGCCTGCAAGTTTAAACAAGTTTAAATATTTGTTGAGGAAGATTTGCTATCATTGTTTTGTTGGGGATTTTGTCTTATGTCTTTTTTATATGGAGCAGGTTATAAAGCAGTAAGAGACAAGGGTATTGTTCTACTCTCTCTAAGGGTTTTAGAAATTCCATTCTGATGTGCTGTATCTGGGAGAAGCTTTAATCACCTCTAGTCTTGACGGTCCTATGTATTGTCTTATTCAGACTTCCCTTGAAACCATAACACTTGCTGCCCCAGGTAGTTCATACTTCAGAATAAGGGATACTTTAGATTTTACTGCTGCAGAGGAGCACAATGTGAATTTTTAATGGGACCTGCTTACTGTCTCCCTTTTCTTACTTGGGCATAGCACCAGTTTCAGGGAAAGAAGAAAAGGTCATGGGAGTAAAAACAAATTCAGAAGGAAAATAGAGTAGCCATCAATCAAGTAACATCTGCAGCTATCTCCTAAGGGTAAAACTGGTGTGATTCTGTTATATCTCATTTCAGTAAGGACTGGCATAAAAAGGGGTTAAGAAGAGCCTAGAAGACCTGAGAGAGAGAAAGGAAGAGAGAGGGATAGAGAGAGATTTAATCAGACTGACTGACAAAGTTAATATATATTCTCTATGAAAGAGGAGTCTCCAGGGTCATGGTTTCAGTGTTGAACAAGAACTCCAGAAAGTTTAGAGAGCTGGATTGAGTCAGAATTTATTTTTCTCTGTTTACTACATTCCCCAGGTGAAAAGCTAATGAACCAAGGCTAAAGCATAAAAAAGGGACAGGTTACTTGGAAGGCTGTTATAAAAATATCACCCAGGTGGATCAGGGATGAACTTTCATGCTCCAGAGCAGGCATCTCACTAACCACAAAAAGGAGGAAGGAAAAATGTACTGACAAAGCAGAGCATGCTCTGTGATGATACACTGTTCCAACCAGAAAATACGTGTAATCTCAATAGTATAAGTGCATACGGATACGTTTTTACATGTAGATAAGCAGGTGTTTGACTGCAGCCTTTCGTCAAGTCTATGAAGCCTGAGGTAAAGGATTTAGTATCAGAACTATAATTTCTAGGGAGAAATGCCAGAAGTCAGAAATCTGAGCTGTTAATTAGGACCAAAAGTGAGAGATTCAGGGCTCCAAGGCTCTCTAGCCCTGTGAAAGCTACCTCACTAGTATGATATAATGCTTTCCTCCCATCGTAGCCTCACCCACCCCAAACATGAAAAGACACATGTTCGTTGGTCCCAGCATTTCATTTTTTCTCTTCTCAGTGCCAAGCAGGGAGTAAGGCTTCAACTCTGCTTTGCATCCTGTTTGTGGAATCCTTCCTTGTTCTTTTTCCAACAAAGAAAATGGAACAAAACCAGCTCACTCCTTTTACTGTCTTGCTCTTTCACCACAAAAAGTCCAGAACAATATTTTATCTCAGACTCTTTTTGGATCCAAGAAGAGTGAAGAAATCAGTGCTGTTTGATCAAACCTGGAAGGGGTCATTTTGGATGCTGGAGACAAGCACTGAAAAAGTTGCTAACAAGGGATGGCAAAGATTTTTCCAAGTTTCATTTTTCTTCAACAGAATTGTGCTAGGTATTGATGAACACCATGTTGGAAAATTTTTTCATAAGCAGAGTCAAAACTAGAGAATATGAACATCACAAGCTCTGTCCCAGCTCATGTTGAAATATAGTAGTGGATGAAGTGATTAAAAAGAGATACAGACTCCATAGCCTGGCGGTAAAGACATTCATGCATGATATTAAACTCAATATACCTTACCATCATAGTACTGAGATTTTAGTGCAGAGTATTGAGATTTTAGCATGGGTTTGACTGTGATCTGTCTGTCTCTGTCTCACATTTTTCTGAAAAACTTCAGCAGATTCACTTCCATATTTGGGCAAAAATGAAAACTATTTCTTCTCAAAATCTCAAAATCATGCTTTGGATTAAAAAGTTGTTTCCCTTTGAATTTTAGATTCCCTTTGAATTCAGAAAAAAGTGCAGTGCTAACATTTTTACCTCGAACAATGACTGGAGAGAGAGGGTAATTAAAGTAAATCTTAGGTATTTCTTCAGTTGCCTCTGTTATTTATATTCCTTTGACTTTTCATTGGCTACTGCAGTCCACTTAAAATGGCTATAGGATACCCATAAAAATTTCAGAGATTGATTACAGGAAGAATGATGAAGTTTCTCAGAATAGGTTAGAAGAACAAGAAGAAGCAACAAGGCTCTAATGCTGATGTCTATGTCCATACGAAATACATCAGGTCAGCAATGTGAATCTATTAACAGTATTTACTTAAAACATGAAGGCAGGCAGGCAAGAGACTGAAGTGGGTCAAGTAAAAGTTCTGCATTGAAAAGGGACGGAGGAGGTAAGAGATAGTGGTGTCTTCTTTTATTCTAATATATTTCTTTTTTCATTTGTGAAAAAATAAACTCTTCTGTTCTTTCTAAAGTCATAGAACACATTCAGAGTACAGTCAAACACTTGAAAGCTGGTGAAGCATGAAGCAGCTAATGCTATTTGGCACCTTTGGATTTAGTAACAGGAGGGTATGAATTTTGAGCACCATAGTTTGGTAATTAGAAGCCCAATGTAGGAATTCAGAAGTACATTAGAAGATGTCACCAAATATTAAATGTGCCAGTGCTCTGAACTCTCAGATTACTGAGCAATGGCAAAAACAGTTAGCTAGATCACATACTTCAGGCTTTCATGGCCTTTGATGGAAAGCAGATAAAAGCTAGATCCAGAGAAAATATTCTGCCCTCAAAGAAGACCACACAGGTCTCTTATCCATTGATTTTTTTTTCATTTAATTTTATTTTATTTTACTTTTTCACTTCAGTAAAAGTGATTTCAGCAAAATCACCCACAAAGACTTACAATGGAAACCTCACCTCCCAACAGATACATCTTACCATGCAAAAGACATGCAGTACACAGGATACTGGCTTTTTTTATACTAACCAATCATAATTTTTTAAAATAATTTTTAAATTTGTATTGTGACAGTTTGCTTTATGATGTCATGCCTGGGCAATTACAGAGCCATAATTGCATAGCTATGACTCATTGCAAACCAATCAGTGCAGTCAGTTTCCTAATGCTATTTTCTACTATAACATTGTTATTGTAAAGGCAGGAATTCTTTAATCATCGAATTGAAAGACTGCCAAGAGCTCATTTTATTGATGATTAAACATGCTTCTGTTTAGAAGAAATGCTACAACATCACTGTTTCCAATAGCAGATTTTTTCTGCAGTGGTTTTTCATAGGACAATCTGCAACCAAACGATAGGTCAAAAAAAAATGTTTGTCATCTGCAAGTGTACAGGACATTCACAAATGAAGGTCTTAATGCAAACTGTATAAAAGTCTCTAGTAAAGCTTATTTTTTAAAAAAATACTGTATCAGACCCCATGCAAGGAAACAACAAAATGTATATTTTAATTGACAAACACTAAAGATGTTTCTCAAATCATTTCTTGGAGATGACTGTTCCAAAAAGTAAAACTAATATCTGCACCTGAACAGCATCACTGCATGTCTTTTGATTTTTGGCACCTCTTGGCAATCCAAATGTAATTTTCAGTAAGGCCACAGTTTTAGAAAATTAGATAGAAACTGGTAAATCCACTGCTGAATTGTGGGAACATTTTTTAATGACAGTTTCCTGTCACTGTCAAAGGATTCAACAGCATGATGTTGCTTTATTCAGAGAATAATTTTCCACCTGCTGGAAAGAGCTATCTTGTTGGCAGATATTTCAATGATCTGAAAATTGAGATGAAATAGAAACATATTAATTGCCATACTCGCTTCAGTGGCAGAACAGTGGGTTGGTTCCCAATTTTTTTGAAAACCTGTACAAAACCTTATGCCAGTAGCTAAATATTTCTACAGTTGCAATTTCTGAGAACACTTGCAGCCCCATTTGGCAAAAAATTACCCTATTTACAAAAATACATTCTCTTTGGACAGTAAGACCATGAAAAAAACAGGCAATTATGTTACCTTTTATCTTTAAACACACAGCAAGTCTAGAGTCTATAGGAATAATCTCACTACATTGACCTGTCAGTACCAACTAATGATTTCCTACTGTTTTCTCTTTTTCTTGTTCAGTTTACCAAGAAAAGTGTGCAGAGAGTAAAACTAAAATAAAACCTTTTCTAAGGCGGTGAAAAATTTGAATGCTCTTTTGCAGCTCCATAAACATCAGTAGAATCATTATGATATTTGTCACTAAATAACGAATTCAATCAATGATAAAGAAGGGGGAAACAGTGCAGTCTGGTAATGTACTTAAAAAAAGGATGTGCTTATACAACAAAACAAATCTGATTATGTGAGTCTGTAAAGAAGCAGAGGTTTTGTTCTCTGCCAGTGAGCAAGCTGAGATATTCTTTTAACTGTTATGAAAAGTAAAATAGGTATTATTAGCAATAAGGAAACACAAGAGGTATCAAGAAAAAAAAGAAAACAGCATTTACATCCTGGAAAAGAAGGGAAAGAAGGGAGTAAGACACGGCAAAAGAAAAGTGAGTCTGTGGCATAGATGCACTGACAAATGCATCCACATTTTAGCACAGGTATGGCACACAATGACAAACTAAGAAATAAGTCGAGCATTTTCCAGTGAGTAAACCAGCCTTTTGGAATGAAAGTGTCAAAAGACAAGCTGACTTGGCCAGTTCATGTTGCAGGTTAGGTACTACGTGGTAAAAGAACTAGTATTTATGGACCAACAATTCGCTGCTGAAGTCATCAGATGGTGCTGAAAGTGGTTTTTTGTTTGGTTGCTCTTCAGTGAAAGCAGCAGGACACAGGCACCTCCATGGAACAGTCCCTGGTGCTTTAGACCATTTCTCTTTCTTATTTCCACTATCCAGGAAGGCACAAAGGGAATAATGCTTTGGATCTCAGTGGATAAACCCGTACTGTGTTCTAAACTATCTTGAGGTGGTCCTCAAAGCCAAAATCAATGTCTGTTTAGAACTGAACCTGAAAGGATTCAGTTCTCCTATCTGGGCATACCCAGTGCTTTGCATCCTAGTAGACAACCATCAGTGGACTGCCTGAATGCAGATGAAGAGTTTGGTCTTAGGCCATGCTAGGTTACCCAGAGCATTTAAAGAATTCATTCATGCCAGTTCAATAGGATTTAGTTATACAACATCCAATTTCCTGTAATTTCACCCATGTGAATTTGGGAAAACGTACTTCCAGATAAAGATATATCTAAAAGCAATTGTGTCACATCGAGGCTGTACCACACATATCCAGGGTGCATCACTGAGTTAGGACTAATAAAACTTTCTCTCTATCTCTCTTGCAATGCTGATGTGATCACGTTCTCTCCTTGCCTTGTAAGCCCACAGACAGCTGTAAGTTGCACACAAAGAAAACTGCAGATATCCACTGAGACATCCAAAAGCAAATTTTTCTCCAATGCAGAAAGAATATTGTCACACTAGTGAGTGGAGCAGAAGCTGAATGAGCAGCATGGACAACCGTTACACACTTCTACTTCTTGTGGCATTTGTTAATCCTAACCTTTCATGAAAGACACCAAAAAAAAGAACTGGATAATGCCAATATTCCTCAGAAGAAAGTCTCTTTATTAGCATACAAACAACCTGACAAATAAAATACAACAGTGAGACAAGAGTTTGTGAGAGACTTGTCTTAAGGAACCAATACTTGCTCTGTTGAAAGAAATGAATAAGAGTGTTGTTTAGTGCTTTGCTAGCTGCTATTGTAGTTGTGACAGTTTGTCTGAAGGTTGTATTATAAGTGATAATTGAGCAGAAGGAAAGAGAATGACAGCCTAGTGATGGACAGTCAAGTACTGAGGCAAAATTAAATGGATGAGGGATAACAAGTCAGAGATCTCAGCATTCAAGCAACCCTAGCCACAGAAAACAGAGAGCAGCAGATTTTAGTAGAAAGGTTACCTTTTTCCTCCCCCTTCAAAAGATAATCCTCAGAAAAGAAAACAACCATGACTACTGTCAGGATCTTGAGTGCACTCATGGGCACCCTTGCCCTGACCAGCCCCACCAGGACTCCCAGACAGGTCCTCTCAGCCCGTGACCTGAGGGGCTCCATTCAGGCTTGGATCAGAGCACCCACACCTGCCCTGAGACACGTTCCCTGCCTTTCCTGGCTTGCTCCTTGGGCTTCCAGCTTGATCTTGGACCAAAGTTGCCACCTATCATTTGCTTGTTGATGACAGGATTGTAGATGGACCCTGTCCCTGCTGGAACCTTTGCTTGGGTCTTGTAGGGGAGGGCCATGCCTATGTTGGGGATCACCCCCAGCTGCCAGCTCAGGCCTCCTCATGGGGCTGTCCCACTCTCGCTGCTCCTGGTTACTGCTGAGGCAAGAGAGAATGCAAGGAGAGCGAGATCCATCTCGTCTTTTTCCCCTCCCACTGAAAAATCCCTTGCCACAGCATCTGTGTGTATGTGTACAATAGAGTAGGTACATGGTGGAACATGTTTGTGTATAAAGTACTGTCTGGTAGATTTTGTGGTAGACAGCAGCCAGAGGAAACAAGAACTACATGTGGAAACAGTGATGGAGTATGCTTGGGGACCTTAGGATATCATGAATGCAGCACAGAAAAGTTCAGACCTTGAAGGCAGTGTCTGACACAAAGGAAGGAAGAATCCAATTAGTTGATGCTTTTAAAAGAAGGAAAAGGTCACAGGATATAGGAGAAACCGCCCTAAAATCAGGCAAATCTGATTTTATAATTGAGTGCTTCCAAGAAAATAAAAAAACTCCCACAATTAACGGGGCCAGAAGGAAGACTGCAGAATAACACCCCAGACTGACTCAACAGCAAGAAAAAGTTGGGTCATGTGGCTGAAGACTACGTGTTTAACACTAACAAGTCCGTCTACAGAGCAAATTCAGGAGGGAAAGTTGTGAAAATTATGTGCATACATGCAAATAAGGGTCTGGAAAAGATGCAGAAACATACTAGTCAAACATCAAAATGGATAAACATTGTCACCCTGTTCCCATCAGGACTAATTAAAGCTGGTAATATCAAACAAGACAAAACGCTTCCTACAATATACAAGTCCCTTGGAAAGACAGTTTCCACCACGTGTTGTCCTCCTAGAGTGGTTGGTTACCTTTTCAACTAATGTCATCCAACTATCACATGCCATCCCTAAGTAAATGAGGTGTGGTTGTCTTTATTTACCTCACCTAGATCTTTTATGAATATTTTTATTTTACTTCAAAGTCTTCTATGAACTTAAAATTATGTACTCTATTTCGGACATTCAGATAAATATTTTGGGAAGTTGTTATCCTCACTTTGGGTTCATGGAGATCTAATGATGTGGGTAACATCGAGGGACTTATCAACAAAATACACAACGAATCAAAATACAAGTCTACAAAAATGTCAGCCCCAGCACCATACCCCAGTGTAGCAGGTTTCCCATTACAGGAGTTGCATGGTCTACTTTCAAAAGCTTGCACTGGAAGGATAGAGGAAAAGATTCTGTTAATAACCAGTAACAAACAGAAAAAGCTCTTTATCATCTGGAAATTAACCTGAAATTTTGAAGGACTTTGTGACAATATTACCAGAAAATAAATAAGGCTGCCATATTCCTCATTGAAATTTTTCTAATCTCTAGCTATAAAGTCTTAAAAGTGAACAAAAATTTGCACAGTAATAGAAGAGATCCACAACTACTAAGTGGTCAGTTTAGTTATCCCAATTACAGGCAACCACTTAAAGACATAGTCTTATGATTTTTAATAAAAACCTACAGGCTGTTTAAAAAAATACTACAGACCTTCATCTGGTCACAGTTGCATAGCTGTGTAGACACAAATGGGTACCTAAAGCAGAACACAAGCTGGAAGAGTCAGTATCCAGACATTCAATTTTAACATTAAAATACTGTTTAACATGTATTTTAGGATAGACCAGATTCAAACCATAAATGCAGGCTTTCTGAATGCCTGAAAAGCAGTGTTTAGAAAGCCAGTGAGTCTGACTCTTTCACATCCACAAAGCGTAACTGGACTTTCTCTTTGCTCGTAATGTCAGCTGTTGCCATCTCATTCCTCCTCTGTAGCTTTCCCACAGATCCTATGGCAAGATTGGGAGAAGTTTTTCTTCTGTGTTATCCCATGATAAAGTTCCAGACTTCACCAACCACCTAAAGGCTGTTATCTCCCTAACCTCCTATTACACAGCCACGACAGCCTTTTGGGATGTTTTTCAGCAGGGTAAGTGATATCTTTGCCTGCCTGAAAAGGGACCATTAAAAATGGGCCTTAACTCTGTGCCTGCTGTCTGTGTTTGGTAATCAGAAGTCATTAGTAATGGCTCTGTTATGAAGTGGGAGAAAGAACCAATGCTTTCCTGTTTGATGTCTCAAAGGTCTGTACTGATCTTTGCTCATATTAGTTAAAACATATTTCAGTTACAATTGAAACACTGCTTAATAAGTACATTTGGCACCAAACACACCCAAAGAACTAAAATGGTAAATGACATTTATTAACAATACTATCTAAGCTGGTCTTTGGGAAATCCAGTGAACTTTTAGAAGCCTTCTGACAGTCTTTAAGACTTATACATGCTTACTGTAACAACCACTTTCTTCTAGGCTCCTTTCTACTTATATCCCGTCTATGCTCAGCCTGATACACAATTTCATGAAAATGGGAAAACAAGGGGGAAGTTACGCAGTTATCCAGAGTTACCAAAGGGCCAATAAGGTAGTCAAGAATTAGTAGGGAAGGTATTAACATTTCTCTTCCTATGCTGTCCCTGCATTCCTACTGAACTTCATCAGCTCCTGCCCCCTTCCTCAAAAGTCCTTTGTAGCTCATTGTCAGATTTCAAGGCAGAGCTCAAACTAACCATAATGCTTTTAATTATGTTCACTATTTATCTAGTAAATCTATGTCCAGTACAGCAAAGTTAAATCAGGGAGATTCCTTTTGCCTTCTCCCTCTTTCCCAATACTCTGCTTTTCCAAGCAACCAACATGAGTCCATTTTTCTAAACCTTTTCAGGAGTTTGAACCTTCTTTTTGCCATCTTGGGGATGTGTCTAATGAACTCTGGGTTAGACAAATCAGAAGGGGAAAATATTAAAAACTCTGTGTGACAACTAAGTCTAAAAAACAATTCACCGAAGATAATTGTCCAGTCCTGTTGTGTAAATAAACCTCTGTCATCCTGAGTGTCTTAAAATTTTGGGGTAACCACACATTTCTCCGTTGTATAGATGAAGATACAAAGTTTGATTTAATGATTTCTTCTCCTCTTACTTAGAAGGGAGAAAAACTAGGAGAAAAACCCAAAGTTCCCTGCATTTCAGTTACCTCAACCCATTAGGTAAAACTCAGGCAGTTTACCTCTTAAAGCATTAGTATATATAACAGAGTTTTTGACACAGATTTTTGTTATATTCATGTTGCTTATAGAGTAGTGATATATTTACAGATCTCCTTTTCATCACCATTTTCTTTTAAAAAAGCTCAGTAAACAGGCACATCATCTTCAAAGTCCCAACCAAAATGACTGTAGTAACTCACATCATATTAAAAACTTCTTAAAAAGCAGAGCATGTATACATATGAATTAGGAAAAATCATGATGAAACATGACAGGAGAAGAGAAATACTACCCTGAGAGTAGAGGCCCCTATTATGTTCTTCGCAGAGTAGATCAATGCATTTTTGATGCAAACACAATGCTTAGTTACAAAGGCAGAAGGTCTGCAATTGACTTTGCATAGACAGATTCAGCTGCCCTCTTGAAGCATCATTGACTTCAATTGACTCCCACGTGGAGTCAGTTGCAGAATCAGAGACTCTGGTAATGACCACGCTATAAGGGCCTGGGTCCTTGTCCATTAAACTCAGTGTGAGATTTTTCAGTTGACTTAGTGGATTTCAAATCTGAGTCTAAATGCAGATAGATAAGAAAACATAAGTAGTTTGAATGCATTTCTGAATTAAAAGACTTTCTTTCAGCCATTGCGTATAAACGTTAAACTCAGCAGCATTCATCCTTTAAAAATTCATTCGTCTCTGTTGTGGGAAAGTAAATAAAAAGGAATGCTTACATCCTAACTGCTAGAATTAACCTCTGAATTTTCACAGCGTTAAATCTCTTCTCTTCTACTACTATGGTTATACGCAATGCATTTCACCTTTCAAAGGTCCACTCATTTTCATTGATAGTTTTGTACATTTACAGTATAACTCAATGTTAATTAAAGTCAGTCAATGCAACTGAAACAATTATAGGCTCTCTTTTGGATTTAAATGTTCCACCACTGAGCAGTTACGATTAAATGCAATTAAATTTTCTGTTTACATAGGCTACATTTCTTGACGCTATCATTTTTATGACTTTACAGTGGGAGGGAAAAATCCACCATAGTACCCAAATTTCCCCACATATTTTCATCCTATGTCACTTTCACAGTAAGAAACACTGATGACAATGCTTTCTTTAATAAGAGCTAAGAGTCTTTCTCTGCATTTCTTATCTTGCAGGCATTGAGATTTGCTCTCAGTGAACTTGAGTCTCATCAGAAGAATTACCCATTTCAAAAGCTTATTAACACTCATTCTTTCCTTTAAGTAAGCAAAACAGATTTTTAAAAGCTAAGAGCAATAACAGAGATTTAAAAAACATATGGTAAATATTTGTGTTTCTTGTGTTATTCCAAATTCATTTTTTATTTTTGTGTTTGTACATTGTCTAATTTTTAAGACACTTGAGGCAATATCATCACCTTTACATACACTTGCTCCATGCAATAAATACTAAACACACATTTGTAAATAAAAGATAATACAGTAAATGTGGAATATTCATAGTGACTATTTGTAGATTACTGTGTTCCAGAAGTCTTACTGCCTCTTTTACAACTAACACTGCTGTAAAACAGAAGTAATGACACTTATCTTCAGTAGATAGACCATAATATAAAATTAATGCATCTGTATACTACCAGGGACCTTTAAAATAGTATTTGAAGGCATCATCTGTAATGTTCAAATGCTGGAGATGAAGTACTGTCATTCATATAAGCAATGTAACTGGCCCTACCTGATAGAGAAATTGCCCCAAACTTCCAATGTCACAACCTTGCTTCTGTTAATTTTGCTAATATACTTGTAGTTCAATTTCTCATGCTATACATTTACCCAGGCTAACTATTTTGGGAGATACTCCAGAACCAGGTGAACCATTTTGTTTGAATATTATGATTGGTGTTGAGTTATTTTTCATTAAGTCCAGATAACAGTTCTTATTCCAGCTTTAGATGACCTAATGATATGGAGAATTTTAAAAAATGTGATTTTGTTTAAATATCTTTCAGGAGTTTTTTGCCATACCCTGGAAAATCCGTGCAGATCTGATCAGTTCTTATATTCATGGTAAATTGCAGTTTTATACTTGCTTAGTGGAGGCGTTTTCAATTTTAACAGCTGTACACCTCTGAGGAAGTTCTTCTCCCTTAACTTTATCAAGCCCCTGGTGATGTTGAGATTGTGTATGCCTCACATCCACAGAGCAACCAGCCAGACCTGCTGAAGCAAGGAACTGGTGGTATTCAACCAGACGTCGTCTGCAATTGCTACCCTCTGATGCACAGGGCTGGTGCGAGATCAGCAGCCAGGAGAGAGCTGGGAGCCTTTTTTCCTCCAAGCTAGAAGTATTTCTCCTAGTACAACCCCAACCAGAAAAAAATAGGAGGAATCATAGAGCAAGAGAAGGAAATTGGTCCAAAAGTCTTTGCAGAACCAAAGGTGGTACACAGCAACAGGGGGGTCTGGTTGGTACAGGACACTGAGCTCGCACAAGGGTTCAGACCCAGGAGGGAAAGCTTAGCTAGGCTGGGTGAGAGTGAGGGAAGGAGGAGACCAAAACAAGAGCACGTGTGAATCCTCAGGGAAGATCTAACCCATGCAATGACATGTAGTCTTTTGTAGAAAACAGTAATGAGATAGGTAAAACCTAGCTTTTTATGAATCTGGATCTCAAGCACCTAAGCTGGGTTGAGCTTGAGTCTTTCTCTCATTTCACCAAACAGAGTGTTTTCATGAAATTTATAAGAATGTAACTCCTCTGAGATCCTTTCCTGGTGAAGTTCAGTTGAGATGATTCCTGCTATTATGAATGGGGCAGCAATGCTATGTACAAATAAGCCTCATCTCTTTGCAAATTGCATGGGGATTACTAAACCCATTCAGGCAGAGGAGGATCAAATTAATGATGCATAGGACCCCTGGATTCCAGCACTTCATAATGTTTAATGCTTGACTTTGCAACTTGAATAATGCTTAATGCATCAGCTCTTTATGCTGCATTTATAATGCACTGTTGTTATGAAGTTTGAATGCATTAGCCAGATTAAAATGAACAGTTATTGTCAGTGGCACAAGCCAAACTTCCCCAACTGCTCATCTCAAATGGAACAGACACAGACCTGCCTTCCTAAGCCCTCCTTCATGTTTTGCGGTGGAAGGCAGTATTTGTTTGCTGCCTTTATTATATACAATATACTCTTGGAAAGGTAGGTTGCAAATATGTTCTGTATCAACCACACGGAAAATGTTTGCCTTGTATTTTCACTTGCAATTGAACTCTCTGGAGGATAAGAGCTATGAGATCAAAGCAAACTGAAAGAAGTCATAAACATGGTGCCACACATCAACAACCTGGTAATACACAGAAGTTGTCAAAGCTGGATGCAACTGCAATGTCAATGGGGAGAAGGGAGGCTGAGGGGTGACACAGCTGGTACACACAAATCAAAATATGCTCCATAAAGTCAGGGCTGTGAAGGTTATTTCTTCATGCCACTTTTGTACAAATCTACCTTGTTCTTGTGCTTCTGTCTCTGAGAATAGGACAAAGGAACTCAGTAAGCTCCCCTAGGCTAGGGTAAAAAGGTACTGCTTAAAAATGCATTAAGGAAAAATAAAAATAGTTTTGCCAACAACTCTAAAACTCCAAGTTGGGCTGAGAAAACTAGAAATGCGTTATCTGGAAAAGGTGAGACATCTTACGTTTTACCAAAAAAGTAAAGACATATTCTTGGCTTGGAGTGGTAAAATATTTTAATTATGATGCTTTTGTTAACCATTTGAATGTTAAATTTTAAAAGTTACCTATAAAGGCATAGATAAAGTTATAAATATATAGATAGATAAAAGTAAGCTGTTCTAGATGAAGTTGGAGTGGAAGAAAAACTGGCCTATGATTGTAGAGGATTTCTAGAGACACTTTTCATGAAACATTTATTCTGTGTACTAATGGACAGCTGTAGTCCACTTCCTACACTAACATCTTTGTCCATTTATCAGCATCCGGACTACACAATCAACAAAAATAACCAAAGATAATTGTCATGAATATCGAGGCATTATTACCAGAATCAGAGGGAATGTTTGTCTATTTTGTTAAGGATTCTGCTTTCATATTTTGAGGGCAGCTCTGTTTGTTGAACTCCACTTAAAAAATCCTGCTAGCGAGCTATGTAATTTTTTGGAAAGTAAACATGAGAAGTTACAAATATAATTGCAACTTTGAAGAACTCTTTGTGGGTTGCAAACCATATACACATTTTCTGAATCTGAATCTGACTCTCTGTACTTGTTTTTTCTAATCATACAACTACTTCAAGACAGTAGTGGTAGCACGTCTACCGAAAAAGTAAACATCATTATACCAAAAATATGGGTGAATGATACTTTCAGGATTATATAAATTCCACCTTTACCCTCTTCAAGAACAATCAAAAAATGTCAGATAGCCTATTCTCATCCATTAGCTCTTGGGGTTCAGAGTAGAATGGACTTCAAGAAAGGACAGTTAGGAAATAGGTATTGACAAAGTGCAATTTTAGCCTAGTATAGGTAGTCTCTTTAGGCTCTGTGTATAGTCAGAAGAGTTAAGATAGTCTCCTATAGAGGATGATTCAGAGCAGAAACCTAATTTAGCTCATCTGACTCACCCTCCTCAGAATGAATCAGCAGGCACTCTTGACCAACATTATGCCTGAAAATTGAAAATGCCTTTCCTCTACCTGAGTACATATGACGCACTATTCCCAATCAGAAAGAAATTTATATTCGCTACAGTACTTCCTGTAACCCATTTAAAATCATGTTTTCATCTGAAAAACTCTAGAAAGAAAAAAAGATCAGAAATGAACAGAAGAACAAGACAAAACGTAAGACAGTTAAATAGCTGGTCAAAGCAGCCTAAATCCTTATGACCACAGCTGATAGGGGAAAAATGTGATCAAGTATAAACTTGGTCCAGTTGATTTATCTCTTTAAGTTAGAGGGTCTACTGCATGTGAACAGGTAACATCCTTAACCAACTGTACCATTTTGGGGGTTAAAGCTGTGATTTCCTTTGTGAACTTGGGTGGTGCTTGATACGCCATAAGCTTGGCTGGAAGAGGAAGCGAGTTCAGAATGTTAATTTCAAATGGAAAAAAATCAATGATATACAACAGCTTGGCAGGAGCAAAGGTGACAGAAAAAAAAATACCCACAGGTATCCACTTTCCTTACCATCATATTCATACCTATTTTTTTCCAGCAGGAGGAGGGGAAAGAGATATTCTTGAAGTACACGAAAAGGCAAGGATGATATTACACCAAGGATGATATTACACATTTTTAGGCTTTAATGATTCACAGTTATATCAACCAGCTATGAAAACTGCATGTTAATTAGAACTGGTGACCTTGGGAAAACTCAACTGAGTAGGCAGATTTCTCTGAAAGAAAGAAAATATCCTCCAAGTTGATTAAAGTTGTAATACCAGAAAGCAAGCTTATTTGAGAACTCACTTTTGCAGTTTTTCAAATATATTTCAATATATATTTGGAAGGGCAATCCCCTTTAAATATTTGGCTTTATCAATATTAGCGTTCATAAAATGTATAAACATGTACATTTCATGAATGCTAATATTTTCTTATTTCACAGAATTTTATTTTCTTAACTTCTAGACTAGACATTAACATTTACATAAAACATTTCCATCAGAATTATTTTATCTAATCTGCAAAGAGTGCTGCAGGTCAGTTCACACAATATTGTTACAAACAGTGATCTCAGGGAACATTTTACAAAAGTGTTTTACCAACTAGATATAGTCCTATTTGCCAAAATGACTGAGATTATGAACTAGTCTACATACTTTACATTTACAGAGTAGTAGCAATATTCTGTTATGCTCACTATTTCTGAACTGGCTTGGTTGCTGCTCTCTGGCTAGCAATAGTCTGAAGGCTCTAGGTAGACAATACGTACAAATATCTGCTTTGCATTTTAGTGCAAATATACATAAATATGTATTATATATAAGTAGAATTCACTGGCAGCAGTAACTGCAAGCTAGATGCACTTGGATTAAGCACCTGTTGGAAAGAGGGTATAGTTATTTCAGCATTTTTTAAAATGCTACCTCCTCTATTTCAAATATATTCTTTAACATCTAGCAGTCATTGCGAGTCATTTCAACACACATTTGTGCACACATCAGCTACCTGTTATGGGTCCTCTGCTCTTTTCTCCACTCCGTTCTCTGTCACTGTCACAACATCATCCTCCAGGCAATGTGCTCAGCACGAAACATGAGCGATACTTTTTGGATTTATCTTACGGGGAGAGAGAAATACTGTAGGTCTGCACTGCTGCATCATAACATTTGTATATATGCTTCATAGCATCTCATCAGATGATGACATTGCATTTTTGCATTGTGTAGTCACATTCTGATCCACATCATCACACCACGATGCTGCATTTCAATGTAAATTCACCTCAGGAGGCCTAAAATAAAACGGTAGTTTTTCTAGATGTCCCAAAGCCTAGGAAATTGAAAAACTTGATACAGAGCTTTAAAAATTGGGACTGCACTGCAAGTATTACCAAGTTCATTGATCTCATAACCAATATTTCTTTATACAGTGAACAATTCAGCCAACAGCAGTGTACGGGAGTTCACTATTAGTTTTGGGAATAGTATTTTGTTTGCTTGCTTGCTTTTGACTCACTAGCTGTCATGAGCCTAACAAAATAAACCAGACTGTTGAGCAAACAGCAGTCAGCTTCAACGCTCTGAATGACTTGTTTACCACAGATCCGTTATCTAGCTAATGGTTTAAGCTTTGTCCCTCCTTTAATGTGAGTCTAGGCATAAAATAATGGTAGAGGCTTGTTCCAAGTGTTTTGTGTTGTTGAATTGAATCTTCATCAATTTATGTTTGTTTCTACCAGGTTACCCTCACAGAGGTTTTACAGATGATGCCCAATGGTGACAAACAGAGAAGGGGCATCTTTGTTTTATAAGACAGACAAGACGCCAAAGGCCCTGGAAATGCATTAGTAAAGCCCAATATAAAATCTAGATGTGTTAAAAGAAGCTGAAGGAAAGCTCCCTCCATGCTCACTGTATAGGATTTCCTTAAACGGCTTTATTAAACTGTTTTTCACACTAGGTATGCACAGAGAGGTCCAATGGGGAGACCTTTGCAGAGACCCTGGACAGTTCGTGGAAGGCTATATGGAACCAAACGCCCTTAAAACTACACTAAGATTAGTTTAGTCATCTAAGCAGCTCTAAAACGTACCATTTAATCAGCCCCATTGTAAGCTATGTGCACTGCACCTTCCCTACAAACGCAGAAATTGTTCCTGGTTCAGTCATAGACATCCTCTATAACTACATAAATGTCGCTCCTCTCTGTGCCTCGTAGCACCACTGTAACCCAGGATAAGAAAAAAAAAGCAGTGAGAGATATGTTCTTCTGCCTCACTGTCTTCTCCATTCTGTATAAAGGGGGTAACCGAAATTTCTTCCAAATAAAATCATTTTGACACTGGGAAAGTAATCATAGCTCTGTGCTAAATGGTTCGGTAACCTGGAGTTAATTAGGGACTACGTGACAGAAGTGACCTACAAGTGTGGATACTGACCAGTCCTGCAGATTATTCACTTTAAATGTCTCTGCTACTAAGCACATCCAACCAGACATTCAAGTTTAGCAGATGTTCCAGTTTTTCTTGCAAACAGAAACTTAAAAGGACTACTTTTCCTACAGTTTCGAGGACTACGAAAGCAGACAGTCCTACATATACCAGGAGGGGCAACGTTTAGAGTCAGACACCAAGGCGTAGAAAAATTTGTATATTCACAGAAACTGAAAAGACTAGTAGACTTACTTATGTTCTTACTCGTGATAGGGCCAAAATTTTTTTTTCCTTATCCTTATTTTTTTTTAAAATAAAAATTCTGGAGACAACTGGGGCTAGAGACAGGTTATTGGAAAAGAAATCTGCTTTGCAGTGACCAGTCCTATTCTGCAGTCTTACCAGTAAGTGAGACAAAGAACTAGCAGGAGGTAGAAGTATTTTACTCTGAAATTACATCCAACTTGTTTACATCTGTAGAAAAGAGAGCTGTATCACTTAGAAAGTCTTCACACTTACTCTTTGGATTACACAGCTTTTAACATATGTTAAGGTCTATTTCTTCTCTACGGGATGTTGTATGAAAGTGTCAGAAACAGGTATTCAGGCACTGAGATTTTCATTAAAAAGCTGTCATGGCCATATGTGCTTAAAACTAGAACACAAAATAGAATTTAAGTTATCCAGTTGAGAAAAAGTATGAAACGAAAGGCAGAAAAGAAATCTTCCCACTGGTTTGTTCAGTTTTCCTTTTAGGTGATACAATCACCAAAGCAACCTAGATGGTGATGAACACCCTCTGGGGACACTGGCAGTGCAGAGATGCTCACCATTTATAACCAAGTTATGTATACAGAGATGATGTCACTCTAGGAATGTGAATGTGAATGAAGGAAGAAGAAGGAAACAGCCAAACCAGAGTACATTAGAGAGGCTGCTGACCTCAGTGCAGACAGGGCATCCAAACTCCGGTTTGCACAACAACTTAACTAACATTACCTGCTGAAGAACCTGTATATAATCTTCTGGGAAGCCATAATCTTCAATTTTTCTATTTGTTTAGAAACAGCAGTAGAAGGAGACAGGATTCAGCAAGGATTTCTTGCTCTTTCAGCACCATCAATTCAAGAGTACTCACCCTAGTCCCATTCCTTTTCTCACTTGCCTTTTATCAGCAACACCCCCTCTTCCAAAACTCCCACTAGGAGTATTGTAAATTGTATTTGGGAAACATAGCTAGCTCCACTACTGCTTGAGAAAAGGGTCAGGGATTATTTTTTCCCCAAGTATCACAATTATAATTGGCAGCTGCTGCTCTCATCCTGCCCCGAAAAAAGATTACACATGCTTCACGAAATCAACCTTGTGCATTTAAAGGGTGGAATTGGCTTTATTAGCAACTCAAAAAAACCCCATGATGTTCAGTCTAAATGTTCTCTCCTGAAGGTGTTAACACCTCCAAGTTGCATCTAATTATCACAGACCAGAAGGTCAGAGCATCTCCCTAATATTCTGGGTCATTAAAAGCCAGCACGGTGAGCTAGCAGCCTTTCCATGGCATGTTGGTGAAGCACTCTGACTCATGCTAAGCAAGTGGGTCAGAAGAAAGGATCCTTGTATGCTCATGTGAGGTTATGGGCACTGCCAGTCTGTTTGGGGCATCTCCCATCACAGCTCTGGACCTAATGAAGTCACAGCACTGTCTGGACTTCTGCAGTTATTAAAATGCTCATTGCCCAGGAGGAATACAGAAATCTGCTGTTAATGTAGGTCGTTCAGGGAACCCACGTTCCCATTCCCAATTACATTTGGATGGGATAAGAATGGGTATAATTAGCTGACCTAGTAGGCTAATACTTTCTCCTCTTCCCTCGCTCCCCTAGACAACGCCCCCCCCTCCAACATTCAAGCACACATTTTTATTTCATGAGGCTATTTGCAAGATCACTAGCCTTTCTCCTGAGGTTGTTAATACATGTGACTCCATTTTAATTAGTTAACATGTGCACATTAGAATCCCCATCACCCTGCAACTCTGCTGCAAATATGCCTTGCCTATTTTCACGATCTTTATTTGCTATACTATTCATCATCTGTTACGCTTCTGAAGTCTGTGCACATGTTGCAAATAATATAATGCCTCTGTTATGGCAAAACAGCAGAGACATTTTGGGTCACATGTCCAGTAGCTCCCATTTCTTAAGACAGTGAAGAGAGAATATAAATATGAGTGTCGTATTCAGCATTGTGCTCTTGTTCACTGCAGCTTTCTTTTTTTAGACTTTGCTGCAGTTCCTGTAAGGAGCCGTGTGACTTTTCTACCTCATGTTCATTTGTACATATTGAAAAAAGCATGCAGTAACAGTCCTGTATCCAAATCATGGAGGTTTAAGAAAAAAAAAAAAAAAAAGCAAAAAAGAAAGGAAGAAATCATGAAAGAAAAAAATTCAAATTTTTTGGACCATATGCAAGAGAAACACTGGGAAGACAGAGGTTTTGTACTGCATTCAACAGAGAGTGTTTTTCTAGACCAAGCCATATTTTATGATGACAAGCAATGACTGGACAGTGGCTGAGATTTGAACATTGCAGCAGTATCAATCAATCATGCATCAGATAAACACATTTCAAAGTGTATATTAAATACAGGCTTGAGCTCATGCAGACTGACATACAGTATTTCATTCTCAGTGTGTTCTTTTCCTACCAGCAGAGACTTCTTTGTTCTTCAGCTGTGTTGCTTAAACTGCTTCCTTTCTGCAAAACAATTTCTGAATTTCAGAATAATTTCTCTTAAACCTATTTTTGAAAGTTGAAGTTTAGGTCAAATGCAAATATGAATATAGTTTTATCTTGCATGCATAATTTGTAGCCTGTGTGGAACTGACTCATCTGTCTTCTGTATCTGGCACTCATGTGATGAGCTCTCCTGCTAAGAGTGACCTATTCATCCTTCAAATAAACATCCATAGAGGAAGAAAAACAATATGTACAGTTCCAAATAAGGAACGACATATTGTGCTTGATGTGATCTATTCATGTCAGTTCTGCCAACAGTCTTTTGAATTAAGGGTCTCTTATTCAGAAAACATTCAGAGATACTGCGTAGTATCTTCTGCACTTGAGCAAATCAAAACTCAGAAATATCTGAATTTAACTGTTGATGACACACGAGCAGTTAAGACAATGTCTTGGCTCACTAATCTTAAGCAGAAGGCTTTGAATAATTAAGAAGAGGTTTGTAGAAATTTTTCAGTTTGAGGAGTTATGGTTTAGTGGCAAACAAAAGAGTGTTACTGCCTTGAGTGACTGAAGTATTTACTGCTTACGAATATTTTCACAAATTATTTTACATATATGATCAACACAATGTAGCAAAACTGTCAGCTAATACTTTATCTACACAACTTTACTGTTTGCCTAATGTGCTCCCTTCTGTCAACATTTCAGTTTTGTTTAACTTGATTCACAGCAGAAATCTTGTTACATCCAATGGAAAACTAATATTGTGGGTATTCACATACCATGTGCACATAACATAGGACTAGAACTTTAGATGTTTTAAGTGTCCAGAGACCAGACCTATAGAAAGATGACAATAGCCACAAACAAATGGAACTGGTGTGGCTGAGTGTAATTTTTCAAAATTCTTTAAAAGGTTGAGGATTTCTAATCAGAAAACTAGAAAATATTAAAATAACTTGTAGTCTGTAGATATTTCTAAGAAAACATTTATGTTATTATCTAGAAAAAGAAAATAAGTTTTCTATGGAATAAAAAAGACTGTATGCAGCAAGTATTGATCCCA
Organism: Cariama cristata; assembly: GCF_000690535.1. Taxonomy (NCBI): domain Eukaryota; kingdom Metazoa; phylum Chordata; class Aves; order Cariamiformes; family Cariamidae; genus Cariama; species Cariama cristata. The sequence goes on along the minus strand of NW_009604509.1, from coordinate 477 downwards.
AGAAATGATCTCCTAGCACTCGTACCAACTGTATTTCTGCCTGACTAATACAGGTGATGAAAAGTAGGACAAGGTTTCTTTATTTTTGACTCTGATAAGTTACCCTTTCAAGGTAAATAGATTTCCATTTCTTTTTCCTTTACAAATGAAGCCTGAATCTAGTGGTCAGGGTTGGTTCATTTTATCATACGTTTTACACCACCTGAACAGAGTTGTCTGCATGAAATCACTGGCTACATTCACACAAACCCACGGTCTTCCGATTACACCCTCCCTGCATAGTAAAACCACAAGGGTTTATGGATTCACAGTGGTGTTACTAAGAGCATAATAAAAATATGAGGGACCGTACAGGTGTCCTGATAGACCTAATCTGGCCAGTAGCACCTGCATTACTAATAATGTTGAATGCAATACCTAAACCAAAACCAAAACAAAATCTTGGCTTAATTCCCAGATCTAGGGGATGCTCCCAGG
>NW_009604508.1:7464-11100 GCF_000690535.1 Cariama cristata | reverse complement strand
AAATGCCGCCCGCTCCCCCACCCAGGATAAGAAAGATGCTTCCAGTCAGTTGACTTCAATCCCCAGTACAAAAAAAATAAAATAAAACAAATAAAATTGTGAGATAAAGAAACGCCCTTGTCCCAGACCGCCCCACGGGTGTTGGGTTTACAGCTGCGATTTATTTGCTCGTTTGCCAAACAGACATCAGTACAGTCACGCGCCGTTGTAGCAGCACCGCGTTCAAGTTAAGGAGGCAGTAGAAGTTTTAGGTACCACTTTTCTTTCTGAACTACATAAAATTTACCTTTTTAAAGCAAATAAAGAAATGGCGCGACACCAAATCCCACTCTCACACTGCCATTCAGCGTGTTGGTCGGAGGAACGGACCACTTTTTTTCCGGCCGGGACACCCCGGTGGTGACGGCCTCGGTGGTGGCATTACTTACCAACATGCCCCGGGGAGAGGGGAGAAACTGGAACCAGAAATCATTTCAATCTTTTGTTAGTTCCAGCTGCAAAACATTTGTTTGAAAATCTCTTGTGCTTGAGCAGATCTGCAGCGTGCAGCTGAGACCACAAAACAAGGAAGAAAATGAAGTTAGGAGGAAAATGCATTAAAGACCCAGATAGATGCCAAGCCCGCAAGGCTGGGACCTGTCCCCCGTCATTCCCATCTCCCTTGTTTAAAGACACCGGAGGATGGGAAGTGCAGGAGGGGGGTGCCTCACTCACTGAAAATCTGGATTTATTTTCCCCCGAAGTTTATCCCGTCCATCCACCTTGACACACTATTCCCCATCAGAAAAGCAGCCCGAGGAAAAGCTCCCTCCCTGCGGTTTTCAAGCTGGCTGCAGACCAGGGTCATACAGCACTGGTCCAGGAACAGAGGCGGCTTTTAAACCCCACGGACCGACCAAGAAAAAGAAACGTGCCACGCTAACATGGTTTCTCAGGGGGTCTGAGATCGGCACCCGGTTTAATCCGGCAATACATGGACACCCTCACCATTTATAACGTCACCTCCGTGGCTTTTCTCGCAGGGAGGCCGGACCAGGCAGAGGCCACGGGGTGGGCGATGGAGCCCAGCAGCATGCCGTGAGTCAGGTCCCTACGCGGGAGCCCATCTCGGCTACTGCCCGTGCCCACCAGAACAGCCACGGTCTCGCTGGGGAACAGCGCCCAGCTCATAAAAAACGCGTTTGCCACGTTACTCACAGCGAGGCACAAGCAGCTGCTCTGGCTATGGGCAGCAAGGCGTCTGTCGGAGGAGCCCCATCGCTGCTCAGCTGTGGGACACGCAGTTGGTCACTAGGAAAGCGGCTGCTTCTCAGGATTTTGAACCAGCAGCCAAATCCCTTCTTCGTTTGCGTGGTACTAACACAAGTAACCCACGGATCACACTTCAGAGCAGTAAGCAGGTACATGCAAACAGGCTCAGGTTAAGAGTGAAAGGGTACAAGCAACGGTGCGATCTCTAAGCCAGCGTGCTGCCTGGAGAAGTTACCGCAGTCCGCGACAGGGAACGTCAGAGAGGAGAGAAAAGCTGGGCTGTCCCCGTGGGCCATTCCCAGAGCCAGACGGCCCTGCCTGTGTCACAAACCAAGCCCTGAACCGGCGCTGGCAGAGCAGGTCTGTCACCGAGAACTGGTTTTAGTGGAGCCAGAAGCGATAGACTCAGAAGCGTTTAAGTAGCAGCATGGAAGCAAAGTTCAAATCTTCAGCTGGCAACGTAGTTACTGCATTTTGTCTCTGTCCTAAATGAAGACATCTCGGGCCCCAGGCCCACTGTCTGCATTCGCATCAGGCTCCTACAAAAATAACAGCAGCTTTTTCCTAGACCTCAAGGTTTGACCCTTCCCCACCCCAGACTCCGAGCCACGTACCAACGCTTGTCAAATGATCTGCATGTGACTCACGTGACAGTTTGAGAGCCAGCAATAGAAGGATAAATATTCTTCATCATAATATAAATATGCCGTAGAACATCTCAACAAGGGCAAAGTGCTTTTTTTCTCCTTAATTAAAACAAAACTAAAACCTAAATATGACTGTCTCAACCACAACAGAAGGTTCAACTCCTAAAACATCTGAATAGTCTAAATTACACCTAAACTGACATTAAAGTGACCCAGGCAGAGTGCTCAGTCCTTCGGGACTCGGAAGTTATCCTTCTCTTTTCTGATGGCCCCCATGGTTCGGATGGGGTCGGTCTCCCCAGCATGCTGCTGAACTGTCTTCTCCCTGCCAGGAGGGAACACCAGGGACAGCAAATGCAAAGACTGCAAGATAAAAATCTACTTTCCCATTTCACCTGCATCAAGGGGAAATGTCGCAGTTAAGGATCAAAGGCTCAGGGCTTTGGCACAGGCTTGTCAGCTCCCTTGGTTTAAGTGCTCACTGGCAAGAGGAAATTGCAAACACTCTTACGCCTTGAACAGCATCTTTTGCTGCGCCTGTCTGCCAAACTCTGCTTGATGAAGGAACATAATTACACAACGAAGCTTGTTCTGTCTCCTGAGTCAGGGACTTCAGCACTGGCAGAGATGCTCACCACAACCCTTCAAATTTCACTGCAGCAAGCTTCCATCAGGACAGCAAGTCTATTTTGAGGGTCTTGAGGGCATCAGAACAGGATTATGCGAGGCAGGAGAGCAAATGCACTTATGGCTCGCTCTTTGGAGACCTCCTCCTTCCCACGCCCCCCCTCCAAACATGAGGATCATCCCACACCCACATCTCCCCCGTACCTCACTCGCATGAAGGGGTTGTACGTAAACTCTTCTGCAATGGTGGAGGGTATGGTTGGCTCACCGCTGTCATACTTTGCCTGTAACAAGGGAGAGATTTCTGCTTCATCAGGAATGTTTTGGTGAACACAAAATGTCCTACAGATTAACCATGCAGGGTTAGTGCTGCGCCTAACTGCTTGAGCTGCTCCTCAGGCCAGGCCCTTCCCAGGGCCGTGCACGCAGCCGGACAGACAAGCACTGAGGTACGCATAGAGAGGCTTGGGACATCAGCCTGTAATTATACCAAGAAGTTTCCAGGGTAATTATACCAAGAAGTTTCCAGGCAGGATCACGTCTCCACCAGACAGCAAACCGTCTTCTCTGGGCCACACACAAACCCTGTTCCCCAAGACATGGTTCCCCTGGATGCACAACATCCTGCAGCTCCTGGCTCCTATCTCCCTTCCCTCAGCCGCTCCTTCTCCCCAACGTTGTCTTCTCTCCTCTGCCTCCTCAGAGAGGCTCTGCCTCCATGAAGGCATCAAGTCTACGGCAAGGATGAACCAGCTTACCTTGGCCCAAGCAAGCTTTTCTTGGATAGTGACGTTATCGGGTTCAACATGTCGAGCAAACTTAAGATTGTTGATCGTGTATTCGTGACCGCAGTAAACTCTCTAGGAAAAGAAAGGAAGAGTGACACCGGGTAACTCTGAAGGTACAAAGATGGAGTGCCAGGTACCATCATCAATCTTACGGTACAGCAGGAACAACGGTCAACCCCCGAGGACACACGACACTCTCCACTGGAGACACGCACCGGAGAAGTGCCAGGAGTTATCAGCCAGTGCCATCTGCCAATTTAACGGCAAGCCTGATGCGAGAGCCCAGGCATCCCAGCTCGCTAGCCCGGGTTTCAATGAGGAGC
>NW_009604508.1:2471-7450 GCF_000690535.1 Cariama cristata | reverse complement strand
TGTAAGCATTCATTCCTTCAACACATGAGAAATTCTCTCTTTGAACAACAGTATCTTTAGGAAGACAGTTTCTTTGATGTCCGTACTAGTTTCTGGTTGGTTAACTTACTAGCACAAAAGGAGAGGGGTTCATACCGTTTTGGGGTCCAAGTTGCCCAAAATCTCAATCAGTGCTCTGTACATTTCCTCCGGGGTTCCCTCGAAGAACTTTCCACAACCAGCCACAAACAGCGTGTCACCTGCAAGGGAGGCGTGACACGGCATCAGGACCAGACAAGGCTCCTCACACCAAAGCGTGAGCACACGGTCCCCGCGGCCTCGCTCCTGCCATCGCCGTCCTCGCTCAGCAGAAGGCACGGGGAGAGCCAGGCTATGCTGCAGCCCCACATGGGCTCAGTGCTACATAAACGCAGGCGGCAAACACGACTTGTAGCACAGGAAACCCCACAGCTTCGCCAGGCAAACCGTGCCAGTGCTCCCCTACCTGTGGGCAGTCTGCTGTCCCCTCTTGTCCTTTCTAGAGCAGACAAGGAACACTGGTTCTCTTTGCTATGAAGCTGAACAAAGATGTCACCTCCGCATTTTCTCCCCAGTGCTCCCTAAAATCTTTCTTAAGCCATTACTTCTTCCATGCAGCAGCTGGTGCAAGCTCTGGAGAACGCCCATCAGGAGAGGGATGACACGGCAGTCTGGGGAGACGGGGCGCAGTCGCAGGGAAGGGGGAACCCTACTCTCCAAAACAGGATCCAGAACCCAGCTACCAGAGATGGAGCACCAGCCCTCTCCTACTCCCCCAGTTTCTCTTCTCTCCGTTTTGTTACGGACATGAGTACAGATATATGGAAAAGCAACAGGCTTTGGAATCAGCCACAGTTTGGCCTGAGAGAGTAAACCAACAGCTCTTGTTTCAAGGAAGAAAAGGCTAGATGTAGGATTCAGCCAGGGCTCGCTCTTGATGTTGCTTGCAGGGTGTCCAGCAATGCTTTACAAACCCAGAGGGGTTTCAGCAGTTTCATCTACATATACTACTTGGTAGCGCTCGCTAAGGGGACAAGATGTGGATGCTAACCAGCAGCACTGGCAGCAAGGGATGAATGCACCTCCAGAGTCAGGAGCACACAGGCAGAGGGGTAGCTTAGTTCTTTGCAACACAGACTGCCGGCAATGTAACCTCCCAACTCCTCACCTGTAAAAACAGCAGGTGGCTCGGAGCTATTTGGCTTAGTCACATAATAACAGATGTGTCCAGAAGTGTGACACGGCGTACAGAGGCATTTCACATTAAGAGATCCCACCTGAGAAGAAGGCAGAAGACTAGAGCTTAAGCTACCGTTTGCTAGCATTCGTACGGTTAGAAAAGAATTGCAACTATTACAACAGTCTAGTAGTCCTACAGGCAAATTCTCACATAGCTGGCCAGTAAACATCAGCTCTGCTCCTGGGAGAGTCCAGCAAGAGAGTTTTATGGCAGGGACTTGGACGGGAGCTGTTTCCTCCTAGCAGGTGTTGGGACAAAGAGAACTGCCAGATTCTTTCATTTACATGCAGAGTGACTCAGCGTCTGGTTGGCAGCAAGAGCAAACAGATCCAGAGCAACACAAAATCCTAAACAAAGTTAATCAAGTGTAAAAAGCTCCAAACACAAACGAAGCTGAAGGGAAGAAGTGGATGACACTCACAAAAAGGGAAGGATTAAACACATTCATGAGGCCAAGGGGATGTTTCCCCCACAGCCCTAATTTGCACACCTTCCCATGTGTTTCTGTGCTCCCGGCTTTGCTGCTGCCCCCCCCAAAGGTGCACCGCAAGACTAGGGGTGACGTTCATGCCAGCCTGCACATTTCACAGCAGTTTATGTCATCTGCCAGCTCGCCTGGAAACAAACAGCCAGGTTGCAACACGGTTTGCTGCTTTTGCTCTGGAAAAGCAACGCAGGCAGCTAGCACTGCTGGCCCACTTTCTCCTCACCCTGTATTCGAGCCTTCGTTCAGAGAGGATCGCTTGCATTTGTTCGGTGCTAACTATGCCCCAGAGAAGCACGAGCCCTGTCCCTTCACACGTCTGTTCTGACCACCCCACTTGGAGCACCCGGACACCCAGCACGCCCCAGGCAATGCAGGCGTCTGAGCCATGCCAATGTTCTCAGCAATGAAACATCGCTGGCCAAAACAAGACAGAGGGGTTATGGTTCACAGGGCTGGAAAAGGGTGAAAGCTGTACTTAAACTATCAACTACATCCAAGAGACGTTACAAGGTAAAAGAGCTGTGACCACAATATTAACTCAGGTTGGTCCCATTGGTCCAGCTCTAAAGCAGTGACTCAAATGGGAGATGTCCCTCAACGGAGTCCTGCCGCTCACTCCCTTTACCTTGAGTGATGTAAGGTGAGACACTTTCTGTGTCAGTGCTCCAACTCTGCTGTCTCCCCCATACACACGCAACCCCGTCTCCATCTTTACGAGCTTCTCATTTCCTCCAGCATGGTCCCTGGAAGATCAGAAAAACGGATTTGGGCAGGGATGAAGACAAATTTATCGTAACCCGTATTGCAACGGTAACCTCCAGGTGATCATTTCTGATCAACTGTTCTCCCAGTACCTAACACTGTCCTCATGTCAAAGGATATGCCACATCAGCAGGAGCGGAGATAATTTCTCCAGTAACTTGGACAGTGAGAGGGGGGAACAACCCCCGACAAGTTCATACCCAGTGGGAAACACCTGCCTTAAGGGCTCACAGTCAACTCTCCAGTGACTAGGGCAGGAAGAGATTGGGATAACCGGGATATGTGTAATTCAGTGTCCCACAAGACACCATGGAGCGAGCACGCCAGTGTCCGACCAGCTCAGCATTCAGGTGCTGGTCCTGCCAGACCAGGGCTGGTTCTCCAGCCACAGAGGTGGCTCCGCTACGGCCCACGCGAGAGGTCACTCACGTTCAGCACTGCAAAACTGCTAATGCGAAACATTCATCTTTACATCCCTGGCAGAGTTAATCTGCAACGCAGGTAATCCTCCCACAAGTGCTGACTGTGAGTAGCACGCCTTACAGGCATGTCCTAGCACCTCAGTGGGAGCGTGCTCCTTCCTGCACTCCACAGCTACCTTCACACACAGTTATTTCACTGGCCACCTGGAAGAAGCCAGCATTTTAAAGGTTAAAGGCACTGACAGACAGAGCTTGCAGGCTAGACAATGCATCTGGTCATAGCAAGCCCAAGGGAACACTTCCCAAGCTCTGATCCTTCTCCTCACACCTAAGCTCCTGCTTAGAGAAGACCAACTTGATCCAACAACTCTTGACTGCTTTCTGCAGAGGGAAGAGGGGTCCCCTACAGCAGACAGTTACCAGTGATGATGTGTGGTCAGGACGGTGGTCAGCTTCACGCCGTGCTTTTTGACTGCATCCAACACCTGCAGGTACAGGGCACAGCAAGAGCATCACAACTCACTGAAATGACTTAACAGCACACCCAGCGCCTGGTGTAACCTGGACACAACCCCTTCAAGGTCTGAGAGCCACATGAGCAGCTCTGCAGAGAACTCATCCCTCTCCAAGTCGTAGTAACAGATTAGGACACAAGGTCTCTGATCCAGCTAGTCACGACTAAGCCCTCGGTCCCATTTTCTGCACTAAGTCAAACTAAGGGCAAAAAAGAAAATCGGGTCAATAACCCTTGAAGTCAGGGACAAGCTGCCTGGGCCCAGAAGCAGACTGCCTGCGGAGCCCTGTCCCTGTCGAGGCATGGCCAGTATGTCCTGCCTTTCCCCCACGCCTGAGTCAGCGTGTGACTAATTCTCTTGTGGATGTGGCAACCTGGAAGGATCTCCCAGACTCCCAGCGGTGAGCACCCTGCTCACAAAGGCAGCAGACACCATTACCTTCTGGGGCTGCACAGGATCAACTATTGCAGCCTCCTTCGTTTCCTCATCAATGAGGAGGTACATGTAGTTGTCTGTGAGGGCTGGGAGTAATTCCACCTTCATGTCGGCTTGCGTGACCGTCTTCGACCTCCTCTGTTCGTGCTCCGTGTGCAGGAAGACAGCTCGCAGCTGCGCTGGACCTGGGGACCCCAAAACAGGCAAACCTCAGATTAGCCGAGGGAAGGGAACAAGCACAGCAGGTCCCACGGCCCTGGAGAAGGAAGGCTATGGACAGCCCAACCTGCCTCCTTCAGAGGAAGAGGAGGGAGGTCACCACGGGACCGCAGTGCCTGGCTGCGTCACCTTGTGCCCCACAGCACGGGAGGCTCTCAGTGCCTCACAGCTGCACTGGAGTGGGACACTTTGATCCCAGAGATGTGCTCATGCAGGGAAAGCGCTGTACCTGGTTTACCTTGTGCCCCACAGCACGGGAGGCTCTCGGTGCCTCACAGCTGCACCGGAGTGGGACACTTTGATCCCAGAGATGCACTCATGCAGAGAAAGCGCTGTACCTGGTTCGGAGAGAAGATTTCAAGGGCCAGGAAAGCAGAACGGGGAGGGAACAGCTGGACAAAGGTCAGCCTGGGACAGTGACTTTGCAAAAAAAGCACCAAAGGCCATGTCACAGCCAAAAGACAAAAAGGGAGGGGAAAAAAAAAAACAAAACCAACACAACAAGAAAAGGAGAAATACACCCACTGCTACAACAGAAACATCTGGTTCGTTCCTTGGGGAAATGACATCCTGCCCGTGCACGGAGAGAAGACAGGCTCTCTGCACGGAGGGCAAGGCTCCCTGCCTGGCCAGGTACCAAGCACGCACTGTGGGCAGGCTTCTTGCTCACGGGCTACCTTGATGCAACAGCAGTGCTTCCCTGTTTGCTTTTGGTTAAATGTTTAATCAGATCCAAGAAGCAAACCTAATTCCAGATGCAAATAACCTGTGCTCCACTGTTCAGCTCACAGATATGCAGTTCTCAAAGAAACAACCATGCCCTAAGAGACTCTGCCATTAAAAAAAAAAAAAAAAAAAAAAAGAGAGGAAAAACAGGAACA
>NW_009604508.1:0-2412 GCF_000690535.1 Cariama cristata | reverse complement strand
GTCTCTACAAGTCAGAAAGCAGTTGTCTTAACGCCCAAAGCCCTCGCACACCACTGAAGGTGACGGCACTGCTCTAACCGTGCTGGCTCAGCTGCCGTTTCACGTTGCACCGCCGACTCTCTCCCCAAGGCTCCCGACGCTCGGTGCTTGGTCATCTCCATCAGCGCCAAAGGGAGGGGTCACCACGCTGGTAATCAACCTGCCCCACTCCCCCAAAACAGGGCAGTCCTGCTCACCCCTGATAAGAGCCTGCTTTAGAGAGAAGAGGCCCCGCAGACTGGCTGCAGCCAACACTGACAGCCCCCGACGGGGCCAACAAGGCTGCGAAACCCCGACCCGGGCTCCGAGCGGGGCAGGCAGCCGGGGATGCTGCGGCAAACCCAGCGCCGGGGCAGCCGGAGCTGTAAGGCCCCGCTGGTACAACCGTCCTGCCCAGAACTTCTTCCCCTTCTGCCTCCACCATCTCACTTGCTGATGAGGGAAGGGAGGTAAGGAGGGGAGATGGGTGTAAAATTAAACATAGTGCTGCAAAAAAAACCTCATGGCACGACAGTGTAGGCATGCACTGGGTATTTGATGGTGAAGGCATGTAGTATTGAGAAAAGCATCCATACCTGCTGAGTGTTCCTCTGGAGCAGAAGAGTCCTTTCAAAAAAAAAGAACAAAATAAAAAAAAACAACCTTACTGTTCCTTGACAGGATTAAAAAAAAATAAAAAAAAAAAATTGCTCTTTCACTGCTCCCTAACACGAAGCACTTTTGGATGCCATCAGCCACAAGAGCTATGTATACTGCATGTTTGTTTGCATGCTAGATGCTAACTGGAAAAAAAAAAACCAAACACCAAAAGAAAACACAACCTTAACTTCAAGTCAAAGGAATTATTCACATACTTAAAATGCTTTCTTCCTATGAACCATTTCTAACCTTGGCCGTGATCCCAAAGTCTCTTCGCATGTTTAACTCACAATTCTTGCAAAACAAACAAACAAGCTACACCGCATAAGGAAACGTTTTCTAAAATGTAATTTAAGCAAAGGAATGAGAAAACATCCACGAAGTATGAAACTCACTCTGAATTCCCATCTGCAGCTAAGCTGCACCTTCCCAGCCTGCCGGCTCGGCCAGCGGAGCAGGAGGGCTCTCACGCTCGCCCAGCGCGGCTCTTCGGAGAAGGGCGCGTTCTCAGCCCCCCATCTGCTCACGAAAGCTCCCCAAGCGAGACACAACCCTGCCCTGGCCCAGCACTAACACAGCTTCAGGATCGCTGCCATGCGTGCGGGTCTGCCCCAAAATTAATGCCCGACTTCATTTTCGCTCAGTTTTGTAACGCGGCCCTCCTGACCTCACGCCTGAAGCGGAGAGGACTGGGGAGAGCAGGATACCAGCAGCCTTTGAATGACACATTTTGGCTTTCTGGGACGGTTCGTTAGTCGCCAAGAGGACAGGGCTTGCAGATGGGAAGCGTTAATGCTATCACATAAATGTACACGTGCTGGACGCTGAAAGCAAGCAGGCAGCGGCACAGTCTAAAAAAGCAGGTTCCCTCAGAAAAGGGGTGCTTCATACATTTTCTCCATAGCATTTTATTTTTTTTATTACAGAAAAGAGTGGAAAATTCCTATTTCAAATACGGCTGTCACTCAAAGATGACTGCACGCCCATACCCCGATGAACATCCTTGCATTGCCTTGTAAGAAGAAACACGACATTCACTTTTCACGTACTCCGCACGCAGATGTTTTCTGGATACCCAGCGACTTTGTGGCTCCACACAATACGAAGCGAGTTAGTCCACAAACCCAGGGCAACTCCCACTCCCACCTGACTTGCCCACCTGGCCCGCCGGTGGAGCAAAGCCTGCGTGGAAGGCACAGCACCCATCCTGCAACCTGGGGAACTCAGGAGCTGCTCCGTAACCCCCTTTGACATACTTGTTCCCCGGATAGCATCAGGGTTTCCAAGCCTGGCAGTTAACTCCAATGGATTCTTGCTCTTTAAGGCCACATCTTAAAACGGGAGTGATGCAAAAGGCCTCTGGCAAGACTTCCCAGAGAGGCTGTGAAGCTAAAGCCCAAGCTCTAGTTCCAGAATTTAGGCCCTAAATCTAAATGTAAAGCTTAGTTTTGGTTTTGATTTTTGTTTACATTGCCAATACAACCTGCCACCCATCAAATGCAGTTTAAACGCCAGCCCTCGTCCCCCACGCCCTCCCTCCAGAGCCGCATCCAGCACTTCGGCAGCCCAGGAGCTCCGCAGGAGCCTCCCCGACGGGTTATCGATAGGAAAAGCCACCGACAGGGACGGGCTCCAGCTGAGCAGACACTGACCTACTTGGGGCTGTGAGTCAGCTCAAAAACCTCGGCGCACCCCCGGGCCGGGAAACGAGAAGAGAAAAACCACCGTCAAACT
>NW_009604507.1:0-12368 GCF_000690535.1 Cariama cristata | reverse complement strand
TAACTTTAATTAAAATTTTAAATGTAATTTAATTTTAAAATAATTAAAGTATTTAAATTGCTTTAAAATTACTGTTTATGAGAAGATCTTAAGTTACTTATGTTTTAACATGAGTAAAAATTGTCAGCTTACTATCTTTCTCCCCCTTTAAGAAATTGGAAGAACAAGACCGAAAAGCTCTAAATATTAAAGAACAATTACAGCGGGAACACCGCTACCTCAAACGCAGATTGGAGCAGCTATCCGTGCAGGGCATGGAGCGTATCCGCACTGACAGTATGGGATCAACAATATCCACTGACTCTGAACAAGGTAACTGAACAAGGGCTTCCCAAAGGGAGCTGCAGGAGCAGGAAGGAAAAGGGAAGTAGGGAAGCAAGAAAACATTATTTAGAACTAAAATCAAGCTTTCAGCAAAACCTAGACAAAGTTGTTCCATTATGCTATTTGCAGAATAAAAAACTACTACATCTTTTTTACATTCTCTGAAAACTTTTTCTAATCAGTTTTGAAACTACTAATACAGCACATATTTTTAAAGCTATTTATACTGCATATGTTTTTGCCAGTTTTTTAAACAATTACTGTTTACTGTTTGGAATTTTTAATGTAATTCTTGCTAAGGCTGGCATAATATTTTCTTCTTGGAGAAAAAGATCTTTTTGGTCTTAATTCATTTATGTGAATAAATTAATTCCACATCATTTATTGTGAAATTTTAAAATATTTTCTGTGTAACGATCACCAAGTGTTCTCTACATTTGGTTCTCATTTAAGACAAAGCTCTTCAAGCTGCCTGTCACCATTTCTTATTTTCTCATTTGAAGTTTTTCTGTGCCTGAACACTAGCACAGGCTGACTTTTTCAGGGCCTATGGGAGATGAGTTTTCAGTCACGGTGCGGTTACTGGTGGACAGATGGCCACACCACGGTCACTACTAGCCGACACCTGTATAGGTTGGAATTACCATGAATGGTGCTGCAGTATTACGGCCTTTGAGGGCTGGGGTTTTTTTTGTTGTTTTTTTTTTTTTTTTTAAATCAGTGTCTCTGCACAGGTTGGAACAGTTCTGGGACAGCATTTGGTATTGATGTCATGCAGTATATTTATGTGGATGAGGACAGAAGGGATTTTAGTTCTCAGGAGGACAAGATGATCCTTTCCTCAGGAATTACTGTTCCTGTTCTTTTTTTTTTAATTACAGAAAATGAAGTGTGATTCAGGTTTCACCTGAACATTGATTGGTACTGGGCCATGATTACTTGCTACAACCGCTGCCTTTCTGAAAATGTGCCTTCTTATGTTTTCTTTAGAAGTAGACATTGAAGGAATGGAGTTTACTCCAGGTGAAATGGACAGTATTGGAAGTGCCAGCGATGCTGAAGACCACTACAGTTTGCAAAGCGGTTCGAGTGACGGAGGTTACACACATTCCCGCAGACTGAATGCCAGGCTCTCATAGTGCCTGAGTTACCCGCTCAACTCAGGACCATCTGACTGAAGCACTTATATATGAATATTCCAGAGGTGTCAACTGCCACTCTTCCGGGAAACCCCAACCACAGTACTCTGACATGGAGGTTTCTTACCCACGGTTCCCTGCACTGTAACCACAATATTAGATATTGTAAATCATGGGTTTGCTGCAGAGAACTGTGGTTAGGTACAGTTGTGACTTAAAGCTAGCTTGATGTAGCCATACTGCAAATTAAAGAAAATAAATTATGTCATTCCATTCAAGAAGTATTAAATTCAAACTGTTGGAAGCATGGCGTAAGGGGGTTTGACAGTTATTTTGATTTTGCAGAAACCATTTTCAAACATGGAAGAATAAATGGAACCTACAATGTGTTAGTGATTCAGAGATACAAAAACCTAAAACTACTTTTGTGGTATTTTTTTCATGAAAAAAAAACCCAAAACATTTTGAACGCTGTATAGCGGGCTCAATAGAGTACATTCTTTCAGCAGTTGTTTGGGTGAAGCAGGCAGATAAATCTTCAAATCTCAGATGATCTTTAGAAAAGGTCATATTTACAAGTCACTACTGTACTTCAAAATGGGGGAAAAGCCAGCTCTAATAATGACTTCATGTGGGATGATCTCAACTTTCTTTTGCTTTTTTGTATTCAATATCCAACCAGCAGCAAATCATTCTGTCCATGTTAACAGGAGTGGTAGAAAGCAACACTGCGATTTTAACCTGTTATCGTGGAATGAATGACATTTGAAGCATTTCAGTGGTTTTTGGGTTGTTTTTTTCATTTCTTTGTCTGAAGAATACAGAACTCAAGTGATCCAGTTTGTGATAGTTAATCTTTCCTCGCAAGGAAATGCAACCTCTATTTGCTTGTATTCTTTTCTTTTCTTCTATTTACACATGTCAATACATTTTTATGGAAGGCATGGCTTAAAATTACAGTATTCAGCTAGAAGCTAATTAATTTTTTTCTTTTGCACACTATAATTGCATTTTCTATTCTTAAAAAAGTGCAAAAAAATTAAAATGTATGCTGTAAAACAGCAAAGTTTATTTAGTACTCATCAAGCTGTTCAGAACATATTTACCCAAATTGTAGCAATACTATGAAGGTGTATTTTAATACAACTTCTGCTTAGTGAAGTCATTAGAGCTTGGCTTGCCGGGTAAGAAAAAAATGGACCAGTCTTTGCATTCTCTGTTTAAAGAAGGTCTTTTAAAAAAAAAAAGAAGAAAAAAGAAAAAAAGAAAAAAAAAAGAAAAAAGCTATAAACACTTTTAGGGAAGTGATTTTAGCAAGTGTAGTCTATATTTCCTGTAAGAGATTTTGTATTATATTTTCCTAAATGTTCTCATTTACTTGTATAGGGAGGGGAATGGTACAGACCCAGACCAGAGTCTCAGGGACTCTTCACCTTTGTCATATTGTGCCTTGGTGACCATTTATGTATGCCTCTCCTTTTCATTGTTTAAAGGACAACTAAGCTTTGTTTCAAGACCCTCTGTTCGAATGGTCAGTTGTCCACCTCCTTATGGATGAAGCAGAGAGGTGTATTTATATCTTCACCCTCTCACAACTGATTCAGCGTGGCTTTAAGTAAAATCATAAAATTAGGTTTTGGTGCGAGGGTTAATTGTCATTGCATAAGCCCTCCCTTGGATTCTTCAGCACCCGAATCTATATTTTGTTAGCTTATAAAGTCAGGGTCTCCGTGAGACCAGTGCTCAGTGGCTAGGGAAACACAAACATGCTGTGTAAGGCTATGGGATGTCCAAGTGTGGTGCCATTTTTAGCATTTGGATACAAGACCTCATGACAGACTGACCATAATGATCAAAAACAAAGATTCAGTTGTTCTTTCAACATCTGACATACGTGTCCTCCCTTTGGCTCTTAAAACACAGAGTAGAAATACAAATACATTTTGTGGCAGCTTACAGATCCTTGTTTGCACTCTCGCTTACTGCTTGGAACTTGCCAACAAGGAAAACATATACATTTAATTTACATAACCTAATGGATGGCCACCCCTACTTTGGCTCTGGGGAGGGGCCTAAGGTTATAAACTCTGGCAGCTGAATAATAAAACAATTAACCTTTTCTGTGATGCAGGTTTTGGTATTACATTCTATACACCTTGCATATTACTAAAATCCTCATTGTTGGGGAAAGCACACAGCAATATACTCATTGTGTGTAGCTGACAAGCAGCAGAAATTACTAGCTCCTTTGGTGCATACGTAACTAATTTCCAAATCATGGAAAAAAAAAAAAAAGAGTTTACTTTAACACACGACTGTTAACAGGAAAAAAAAAAAAAAAGGCTAGTATATTGTTGCTGTTCATTTATTATATAATGAACACATTCATAAATTGTAAAGTGTTTCCTTTCCTGACAAGCAGCTCTTGCACAGAACCTCCTAATGAAAAGAGATTTGAAACTTACAGAAGGAAAACCAAGATTTTAAATTGAACATTATTGTACCTTAGGTTGACCTGAAATTTTCCTTTTAAAGATGAATGTGCTAACTTAATGAGTTCTTCCACGCTGGGTATCCATGGCTTTGTAGATCTTATATTTTCAATAAAAATTACTCGAATAATCTTGAGTGGAAATAAAAAGGGTTTATTTGTTTTTACTTTTTCAGTTATTACAGCTGGGGGCTATTATGCCGGTAAAGAAAAATGACACCATGCTGCCCGTGTCATTCTCCCTCAAGCGCAGCACCAATGTAAGTGGTATTTTCAGGCACAGCCCTCTTTTCTGCAACTCGGACAGAGGCAGCCCAGTTGAAAGCAGCAGCACAACGGTTTCAAGTGTTGGGTTTGGCAGCTGGTTTGGGTAGCTGCCTGCCCCCTTAGCAGTACTGCAGCCCAGCCCTGCCCTGGCTGACCCATGGTGACAGCCGGGGCTCTGACATTCCTTTAGAGACGTCATTCACCTGCTACTGAGCAGCCAGCCGCTACCTGTGGCCATAGCACCTTGGGATGCAAACAGTGTTCGGTTTTTATTGATTTTTTTAAGCTGGATGTTTGTGTGTGTGCTATGTGTGTGTGTGCTTGCGTGCATGCATCCCTGCGCGTGTGTGCAGCTGTATCTGTAATCACAACATGACTGCAAAAAGCATACCGCTTGCTGCAAGATTAAATACTACCACCGCCTTGGCAGCTCTGCCGTTTTGTGTCATGACCGTGCTTTTAGCAGGTGAGGAGATACTCCTGGTCAGTTAGTCTATTTTCTCTGCAATTACCACATAGGAAAAGAAGGGAGTAGGGACAAGATTACAGGGCTGCTAGATCTTTTCCTCTGTGGAGAAGGCTCTGGAGAGGTGAAGTCATCAAGAAGTTCTTTTTATGGAGACGTAGAGGTCTGGCTCATTTCCTGGTGGAAGAAGAAAGGAAAGGCTTTCCTTTCCAGCATTTAGGTGTCGGGAGGATACGCACCCCTTCATTGCTCTTCATCTACCTCCATGAGTGCAATCTGTCATCACAGGAGTGGGGCATGAAAGAAAGAGCCTAAAATTGTTAGCTTTTTCTTGCAGACTCTCCACTGCGATTTGGAAGATGAATCCTCCTTCACACCCATCCTCTCTCTGCCCAACTTGTAACCCCCTCAGGCCCACTGCAGCTGATTTATTTATCTTCTGAAAAAAGCAGGGTTTGGCCAGTAGAAGCTCTACAACACGTTGCTAATTGGAGACTGAATCTTGTATTGTCTTGTGCAAAACCAAACTCAGTTCGAAGTGAGCCCTATCAGATTAAAGCAGAAATAAAAAGGCCCCAAAAAATCCCATGAGAAGGACAGTTTTTCACCTGGTGTTTACACAGGAGTTTCTATCCTATTTTCTTAGTGTAAGATTTGGAGTGGAAAAAAAAATTAAAATCTAATGCAACTTGCATCTAACTTAAAGAATTAAGACTTTTTCTGACCTTAAATGGTGTTCTTTTTCTTGACATGGATGAGTATGGGTTCAGCTATACCACACACAGCCTAACATCATTTTGTAGTAAAAAAAATGTTACTTTTGTTGATCTACAAATAAACCACTGTGAGAAATACCAGTATTCTAAGCATCCAACTGTACACTCTGCATAACCCATTTCAGCAGATGAACTCAAATGCCAGGAGAAGAGAACTGGGCAACGGGAAGAGGTGAGGTCGCGTGTGCCTGAGCTCTGCCTGCAGTCCTGCTCCCCGTCTGAGCCCCGGAGCGCGTTTCGCCGCAGGAGGTACTTCTGCTTTTCTTGGGGGTATTTACAGCAGTCTCTGCTACTGTGACAAGTGATTACGTCACCATTTTACCAACTTTGTAGCAGACTGGTAATTAGAGGTGAAATTTTTCATCCTTGCAGATCAGTCCTGTGGAAAAGAAACACATTTTTTAAAAGAATCACATCATCACAGCTTTTAATCAAGTAATATTAATGTTATATACTTCATTTTATGGTGGTGATGATAAAGGAATGTCTGCAAAACAGATTATTCTCTCAGAAATCTCTTCTTTTTTTCTTTAACAATTAGAGACCGTTGGTTGTGTGTGATAAGAGCCAGTAACAGTGTTAATATTTAACCCACTAACTTGCGCTTTCCAAAATTGGTGGAAGGAGAATTGAATCCCTTTAGATACTCTTTAAGGAAGAGCTGTACTCCCTACAAATACTATGGGGGCAAACACATCACAAATTAATTTCACCAGCAATGAAATGAGCCAATTTGCTTAAGTGACTGACTAAATGCACTAAATGTTGTTAATTGGTAGCTGCAAAAGAAACATCCGAGTGTGTTGCGTAACTACCTAGAATTAAAACACAAGGGATATACGACAGAGAAAAGACCAGAAACCATTTGGTCACCTTGGCTGTTCTCTCTACCTGAAGTGTTGTAAATTAACCCCAGCAAAGGGTTCCTGGGGAGCCACCGCCAGCCAGAGACTCGCCCGTTGGCAAAGCAGAGTGAAGGCGCTCCAGTTTCAGAGTTTCTTCTTTCCATTTTGCACGAGAGGTGTAAAATGTGGTTACACATGCTATGCGTCATTGAAAAGGTCTGTGCAGTACGGCTTTTTAAGTGGTGAAATTTTGGTGCACGTGATAGCCCTGAGAGAGAGCCTTCTGCTGTTCACTGGTCAAATTGTCACCTAAAGGTGTTAGCGAGGGGGTTCTGTGCCGGAGCCACGGGGCCCCAGAGCCAGAGGAATGGTTCATAGTCTGGGAGATGTACTATACTGTACAGATTCATTTGTACCCACGTACATGGCGCTTGCTACGATCGGTAGCATGCAGAGTATTGTGTTGTATCATTATCTCGTCATAATATAAATATAAATTTTTATACCTTTTTGTTGTGGTTTTCAGGTTTTTTTAATTTTTCATCATTTGTTTTTCATGTATAGCGTTTCTTCTCTTTGCAAACCTTTACTTACAGGCTTAATGACCATTTCATAAGGGGCTCACTGAGTTTTAGCAATTCAAATTAATAGTATGGTATGAAGGTTGGAGTGGTCTTTAAACTAAAGTTCTTTTACATATGCTGGCCCAGTGCAACCCCAATAGTCATTAATGTTATTTGTCTCTAACCATGGGCGCTGTATAAATTTCCACTATTACATTTCTGAAGATGAACCAACCTGTAAAACAAAGTACAAATTGAAAAGCATTCATGTCTGTTCTAAGTAATTATACTTGAAATCATTCCAGCTCTGTACAAGACATAAAAAAAAAGCGTTAAAAGGCAGCCTACAAGTTCTGCATGTGTATTTTGTCAAATATGAAAGTCACATCACAAGTGATGTACAGCCAGACAAAAAAGAGCATTTTAGTTTGTTACTAGGACAGACAAGAGGAACAGAACTGAAATGCTTTTTCAAATTGCATCATTATACTCTCAATTGTAGTGCGTGACATCTGTTTTTGTTTCAGCTGGTCACACATGTTGCACTTAAATACAGCGACGTCTTAAAAATATAGAAATGGTAGTTTTAAGTTGAAATCATGGCAAGTAGCTTGCCGATATGTTTCTGATTCAAATAAGCTGAGCTGCTGAATCAGTAAAAATATTCATGCACAAAGCATAACAATTTTTTTAATCACAGCTTTCTTTGAAATTACTGCTATCACAGAATAAGTGTAAAATACAATTCAGCACATTAGTAACTTATTATAAACTAATCTCCAACAGGAAAAAAGCTATAATAAACTTTTAGCAGTGCTGTATTTCGGGACAGCACTGCTTTTCTCAGCACAAGAAACAATTGCATGGGGTAACAGACTTATGACAAATGTGGTGGCACTATTTTTGTAAATCCTCTATGGTTTATGACCTGTACAGCTTCTTTCTTGACAGTTGTAATGGCTTATGATTTGTTTATAAGAAAAGTAAGTTTCCTCATTTTGCTAATGATGGATGTTTCAAATTTAATATTAAAAGTCCAGAAGCTTGCCTTGCCTATCAGGATGAAAATGTTTTGTCAAAACCTATTTAAATGTAAAAGAGCCTTCAATTATAATTAAATTCACGATAATAGAACCATCAGCTTCCTCTAAAAGAGGTAGTTTAAAGTGGTTTCAATGGCAAAGTTCTCACTTATAATTATTCTAGAAACTGTGAATTACCCAGTGTTTTTAAGGCCTGTGGCATGGCAAGACAGGTGCGATGATGGCATGGCGGACAGAGGAGGAGCGGAGGGCTGGCATTACTGCTGCCAGGAGGGCTGGGTTTGGAAGAGCAGAGATTGCTGCTGGTAGGAGACTGATTTCCTTTGGCCCGCTATGATTTTATGCTCCCCAGGCTGAGGATGCAGCTCTGCAAAAGCCCCCCGAACACTCGCTCTCCTGTGTCACTGCTGTGCAAAGGAACCACTGCCCCGTTGGGGAGCAGCTGGCTGGAGTCTGATGGGAGAGGGGGAGCGGAGCAAGGAAGCAGGAGGGATCAGACTGGTCCTTCACAGTCCCTGCTGAGGCCCCTGCTGAGTCCTAGTGTGCATTCCCACACAAAGGTTCACTTTCTTACGAACAAAATCCATTTGCAGACAGCCCGGCTGATCAGCCCCGCTCAGGGTTTTAATCCAAATTAGGATCAGAAGAGCAGACAATTTTCTAGGAAAAAAAATCACCTCGTGCATCATATGTCTAAATACACCAGGAGTGTTAGTCCAAACGTGTAGCAGCTTCTTTTATATTTATGGCGTTGAATCCAACAAAGCTGAAGAAAACTAATCACTTTGACCTGCTTTTCTGGGAATACAAGGTCTCAGAATGAAATCTATCGTTCCTCTAGAGAGAAGATACATGTGCTTGGAAGAGAAAGCAAGCTGGTGCCAAATTCCTGTCTTCTGACTTTGTTGTAATAAGAGTTCACATGCCACTTCAAAAGCTGTGCTTAATTCAGAATATAAATTTGCTTAAAGCAATGAATTACCTTTTCGGACAGGGTATTTCCAAAGAGTGCAATCTGCAGCAGGGACCTCTAACATCCTGCTGCTGCTAGCAGATGTGCAGTAGGATGCAAAATGAAAAAGCTTCTGTACAGTTACAGTTCATCAACTAAAAACTAATTTCCATGTCTTCTCTGTGTTGTGGTTTTTTTTTTTTTGCCACACAGCAAAAGAAAACAAAACCAAACTCTAAAGCAGTAATAAGCAAACCACTTTTGTAACAGTTTTTCATCTGACAGATGTATCCCAGTGGGAGGGTTTATACTGCCCAGCTGCAATGCCTATATGGTGGCAACTGCACGCCTTGGCTGTTTATTACAGCCTCGGCCAGTGGGTAACCGATAGCTTCTCTCTGAGGTATCCGGCACAACAATGTCATATTTTGCAGTGGAACAAACACAACATGGCATCGATGGAATAGTGCAGAGCTTGCAGACATCCTTCCAGAAATGTCTATGTCTTAATCTGCTGGAATCCACCATAAAATGGCTTGTGAAGGCAATATGCTATCTAAGCAACCTCTCCAGTTCTCAGACACAGATGCAAACCAACTGCTCCTAGAATGGAAAAAAAGGGTAAGGTAAGCCTTTAATTATGTTTTGACTGAACACAACCAGGAAAAAAAATGAATCAGAAAAAAACAATCTTGACCCATAAGGAGCTGCAACAGCAAACACAGAGGCACATGGGGCTGTGGTTGAGTGGGGAAAGGAGCTGTAAGAAATTCCAAAGACATTTTTGTAGAATGTTTGTAGGGGAAGGCTGTTGTTTAATCTCTGCCCTAAAAGCTGACTGATGGTCTAACAAATGAAAATTTGTTTCACATTAGAGGCTTGTACTCTCAAAATGAGAATTTTAAGTGCACAATGTTCTAACCTAAAATATCTCAATTCTAGCCTGAATTATTATGCCAGCGGGGATTATGAGATCATGCTGTCTCTCAACTCCTCTTCCGTCCATCTGTTCCCCTCCTCCTTTCCTTGATAACTTTTGAACCTTCAGGCTAATTTTCACCAAATTTGACAAAGCAGAGATAGGATGGAGGCTGCAACGATTATCTGTGGTGAAAAATTTCACGAAAATCCCACATCTGGGTAGAAAGAGAAATAAATTTGTTCCTGTACTGAACGTGCCCGAAGGCTGGCCCAATCGAGCTCTTCACTGTTTTCAAGAGGTGGCTACCGGCCAGCACGTATGTAGCTCCAAACCAGCTACAGAATGAGCATATAGCCCTGCTTGCCCAGCTAAACAGATGGGGACGTGGGGTTTGTGAAGGGCCACGAGGGAGGTGGGACATCGTGTGTGTGTGAGTCTGGAGAGAGGGAGAGGAACCCGTCGCACAGGGAACCGAAGGCAGTAGTTGCAGCAATCCAGATAGACAAAAGATAGTCAATCTTTTATCAGATACGTCTTCTTTTGTCTAGGATGTGAACTTCAGTCACAGAGCTGAATTGCTCTCGGGACAGAAGAATTTTAGAAAGTTTTCTAGGTGTTTAAAATTTGCTTTTACTCAGGCATTTTTTACATGAGAAACACTGATATTTACGAAATTAAAAAAAAACCAAACCACCAAACACTGTGAAGCACAAGCCTCCAAAATACTACTGTAGTATACTACTTTAGTGCAAGTAACTGACTGAACTGAAATGGCATAGTCTTATCAAATAAGCTAGTGAATGCTTTTGTTCCTTCCCCATCGGAAAGACGCAATGCACTCTATCTCCAAGACGATTTGAAAACTTCAGCTAGCATAAATTGCAGCTGCATATCAGGCTGTAATCTGATGGGGAGGAATTCAACACTACTGCTCTTTTTACCCATGGGAACTCACTGCCAGGTCAGGGTTTAATTTAAAAATGTCTTGCACAGACCACATTATACCAGAAATCAACATACTGCACTTTGCAGGCGATACAGGTGCTGATTTTGATCTAGAAAACCTCATGCGAGTTAGTCTTAGCTGAGCTGAGCTGCGAGATTGCTCATTTCCCTGTGTTGATTCATTTCAACAATTGCATTAAGTGAGATTAGAGAAGCTGCACATTTAGGACGCGTAGTGGGAGGGCTCAGACACCCACATACAGACTGGGTCAATGCCTCATCAGGGTGAAATGTAGAGATAACATTTCTGGATGCAATAAATGATTTCTTTCTACAATAACTGGTCTTAGAAACCACAAGAAAGAAACACCATTCTGAATTTAATCTTCAGCAGTGCAGAGGATCTAATTCAAGAGCTATTAGTGGGTGAGCTGCTCCATAGTAGCAACCGCAATATAATTAAGCTTAACACTGTAAGAAGAGAGCAAGATAAATAAAGCAAACGGACACTTAATTTTAAGAAAATGACCTATGCAAAAATGAGGAAAAATGCCAGAAAACCCTAAATGAGCAGTTCAAAAGCAAGAAGCCTACAAACACCCAAAAGGCTTAAAAAGTACTGTACTAGAAGCCCAGGTAAAATGTCTGACACAAATAGAAAACCGTGGCCCAAAGCTCCCTTCTGGATGACTCAATGAGCAAGTTACGGCGGCTCTCAGGAGCCAAGTAGGGAAGCCCAGAAAAACATGGCTTGTGCAATGTAAACAGGAAACAAAGATGGCTAAACTCGAAGAGTGGCTGATAAAGGATGCTCAAACTGTTAGTGAGCAGTTTACATGATACTCCACTCCGAACCAGCCCTTGCAATGCAGAAGAGGTCCTGCAATCATTGCCAAGAGCTTTCTGGTGGCTCCGTGGGCAGCAGCAGCCAAAAAGCCAAGAAAACAGGGAGCATCATAAGGAAGGGCATTGGAAACAAAGATTTTATAGAAAACCTTGGTGCACCCACACCCTGAGGACTGTGTGCGGTCTCTGCGCCTCAAGCAAGACACGGTGATGTTGTAAAAGGGTACAGAGGAGGACAACTGAAATAATGGAGGGAATGGAGCCCTTGCTTTACAGAGGCCAAATTTTGGAACTCTCCAAACTGGAGAGGACAAAGCTGAAGGGAAATGTACTAGTGGTTTCTGAATTGCTATGAAGGCCACAGATAAGGTAAACGCAGAGGTGGCATTCACCAAATCCTTCAATGCGAGAGCTAGGAACCATTTGATGGGATTAGGACAGGGCTAAAAAACAATTAGAAAGTGCTTTTTTTAAGCAGCAGGTAGTGACATTTTGGAATTTGTTGCCTTGTGAAGTTTTGGGGCGTATCAGCAGGTTCAAAAAGGCATTAAACAAATTCCCGGGACATAAAGTCCATGAAAAAGTACTAAAAGGACTAAGCAGGGCTGAATCACTAACACAGCAACTGTGGACACAGGGGTGGTACAAGTGGGCCACCGTTAGTCCATGTCTCAGCTTCGGGGAGGCTGGTAGACGTGAAGGCCTGAGGCCCGGCTTTGGTCAAGGCTGAGCGATGTCAAATTTCAGTCAGGTCTCCCGCACCCTCTCCCTCCCACATCCTGGGCGCAA
>NW_009604506.1:16764-29013 GCF_000690535.1 Cariama cristata | reverse complement strand
GGGGGCGGCGGGCAGGCTTTGTGTGGGGAGAAAGCGAAAAGAGCAGAGAAATACCTAGGCAGAACTGGGCGGGGGGATAGCAAAGCTGTTTCCAGTCAGGTTTTCCTCAAAACACATTTAACTTGGGTTTAATTCTCTAAATTCCGAGGGGAGAGGTTTTGGTACCGCTGCCCCTCACCTGGGCTGGCGAGGCAGCAGTGGGGCTGCCAGCGGCACCATCCCGTGCCTGGCACATGGGGTTTGGTCTCGGCCCACTCAGGACTTGGTCGTGTTACACTGCTGCTGTCCCAGCCCTGACCCGAGGCGCAGCGTGGAAAAGCCCTGAGCAGCGGTGAGCACAGGGCTGTGCGGGGTCCGTGCGGTGGAAACATCACAGCAGGGCCCGGAGAAAAAACGCAGTTCTCACCTGGGATGTAAGCAGGTGGGTAGGCTGTGAGTCTTCCTCCTAGGGCTTACAGAGCTCATCTACAATAATTTGTATGGCAGCCAAGGAAATGTGAGGCCAGTCGTCTGCTGCGCGCCAAGCATGACCACGCTCTCCCACGGGGCACAGAGGAGTTTTAACAGGCAGCACAGCGGAAGCATCACAAACCCTGCTGGGAAATACAATACAAACCACACTGAATTTGGGGCATACACATCACTTCGGCCCATGGCACAATCGCTGCGTGCTGCGACAGCCACAACAGGCGTGGTGACAGGGACCCCAGTGGCAGTCATGGGCGAGCGACACAGACATCCTGACCCTGTTAACAGGGGTGCAGCGAGCGCTCCCGGACACACGCCAGACACTTTCCCAGCAAAGAGAATATATTGCAGTGCCACCTGACAGCGTGCGTGGCACAGCCAGACGTCCCAGGCCACCGCTGCCGGCAGAGGTCAGGGAGCAGCCCCTTGTATTGTGTGGGCAGGCAGTTGGGGCGGAAAGCTGCCGGCCGGCCTGTCGGGGAGAAGTGCTGCCAGGGGAGAGCTGGCTGCGCTTCTTGGCATGCACGCCACCAGCATGACTGGGAAGGAGCTGGTAGTTTTTTCCAAGAGCCTTTGGACTGTGAAGTTACTAGTGGCAAACTGATGTATTTAGAAGGAAGTTGTTAAAAGGAAGAAAATAAATTTGAAGTCCCATGGCTGCCAGAGTGCTTCATTTTTCTCCCAGGTGAGCTGCCTCGAGCTGGAGGAGGTTCCCACAGGGAGAGCCTCCAAGTCTGCTTTTCAGGCACAGCAGCTGCGACTCTGCCTTGCACTTACAGCCTCCCTCGAGCCAGACCTGGACTTTTGGGGTCACCGTGCAAGTAGAGATGCAAACCTAGCTACCTCCTGGGCTGTAATTAAACACGGACACTGCTCTAGCGCCAGGCTACCTCTTGCCATTCACTGTCTGTCCCCCAGAACTACCCATCCCTCTGGGGAGTGGGATGGCACCTTTTCTATGAGCTGGAAGGCAGCACCCCAGCACTTCATTCATTTCCTTGCAGGAAGTGGGGCTGCAGCTGAGCTGAGGAACGCAAAACATCAGCGGATCTGCTTTATTTAGCTATGGGAGCACACGCAGTATCACAGCATCCAGAGACCAGCCACCTCTGTGACTTTACCCCACTGGATCATCCCAAGTCTCTGCCATTAGAAAAGCTCTGGCAGTGGGGAACACCACTGGTAAGCACTGCTGGCTCCTGGAAAAGGAGCTCCAGCAAGCAGAACTGACAAGGAAGCCATAGTGCTTATTAACAAACATCTACAGCTTACCAGTTCCTATTTGTCATATTAGGTGGACAACCAAATCTTTGCACTTACCTTCATTTCCTTCCTCTCCCTCACCAGAAGGGAAAGGTCCTGCACCCTCCTGATAGAGCAGTGCACCCCCTTGGTCCCCCTGCCATTGTAATCTACACCCTCTACCTTTATTCCTTATGGACTGCATCATCAGCAAAAAGATTACATTTGCCTGCAGTATTTAGGGCAAGTCTGTGAGTGCATACTATGCTCCTTCTTTTTATCAGTGCGTTAATGTTAGCACATGATAAAAATATGCCAGCAGTCCTGTCTGAAGTTGGTTAAAGAGGAAGGTACACGAGAGCCAGGAAACACATTTACCAAAGATCAGACTACTGAGAGTCACACATGGGAAAAAGGAAACACATTTTCTGACTATTGCGGCTCTGTCGCAATGTGACTTTTCAGAGCGTTGACAGTCTCAGGGCCAGTCTTAAGCTGTACGTTTTCATGCTATTGAAACTAATGTGTATCTGCAGACTTACTATCTTAAAAACTTAATACATAACATGAAGAAAAACAGTCTGTCTTCATAAACAGCAGAACTAGCAAGTTCATGTCTTTTCAGTCCTCTCCCACTGTCACACCACAGGGGAGCAACTCTGTCTACTCACTTCCTTCTTTCACAATAGCTAGAAGTGAATTTAGCACGTGGAAACAGAGTAACAGCTGAATAGCTTGTATTCAGCAGGAAGTGCCCAGGGCAGAAGGGATGCTAAGGAGACACGAACAAGGTTGATTTTCTCACTGTTGAATTATACAAAGATTGCTCTGTTGTTTAATAGAAATGATTAAACCCAAGTTTGGAGTCTGCATACTTAAGTGTTTTGAGTTCACTTCCTCACAACGAACTAGCCCCTTGTTCTCAAAACTGAAAACAAGAAAGAATATCAGTGTATTTAAATCTATTATTTGCGTGCGTTTTACTTCCCAGCTCTAGAGACTGTTACTAAAACGGATGGAGGATCAGGCTGTACTAGATTCCTGTTCTGAAGTTCCCCTCAAGCCCTGCAGATAGGGCTTTAGCGGCCTTTGCTCTGGAAAAGCCTCTTGCGGCTACCCCAGCAATGACTGTTTTCAGGCTTCAGGCAAGCCAATGTGAGGAACAGCTCTTCAAACCCATGAAATGAGAAACTGCAACTGGCACCTCATCTCCACTCCTTCCAGACCAGTGAGATTTGCTCATGATACTGCAAATAGCAAATGGCAGAGGAAAGCTGGAAGAGAAGCTCTTTTCCACCACCCCGCCACCCCATAAAAGGTAAATCACTTGGTATTCTCAAGTAACTTTTTACATGATCATCATCCCTTCACCTACAGCAGTGTCCTTTGTGTGCACACCATAGCACAGCATGGAGAGTGCAGCTCAGCTGCAGAGGCAAAAGACATAAAGGCTGCATTATGACAGCAGACACACAAGGAGCATCTCCAAGCTCCCCAGTCTAGCTGTATTATCCATCCTGATTCCTACCAAGGCCAGACCTGGGTTCGCATACATGGGGGAATATACTTGCTTACCTGGAAAAAAACCCAAACCATACCTGTGCAACCCAACCACGCCCCACCCCCCCACCCCCCTAAAAAAGGGTTGCATTGCCCTAAAACTCATTAATTTATCCAGCTGTGTTAGCTGGTCAGATGAAGGGTATTACTAGTCCCTCCAGGTTTGCCGCAGCTAAGTTTCCAGGACCACATAAAAAGACATTATGCGTTTCATATTTTGCCACATCAAAGGCAATCATTCAAACCAGCAAACCTCCCTCTAAAGGATCAGTTTCACTTAAACTGAAATACCTCTCCTTGTGAATACTATCTCCAAACAGTGATAACTGTGAGGCTGATGCCTTGCAGAGTTTGGACTGAACTATCACAGAGCACTTACGTCTGATTCAGGTTCCTGGTTAACACTAAGGTCAACATATAAGCTATCCTACTTGTCTTTCTCATGCATAGTCAAGTAGGCATTTACCGAGTTACCCCAACCCCATGAACTGTATGCTGGTAACTGTACTTCTCTTCAAGGCAGGTTAAGGTTATGAACAGCAAGCAGTTGTCTGCATTACAAAAAGTGGGTCAGCCAGGCATCCGAAAAATGCTTGGCCTTCTCTTCCCTGGCCATAAGACAAGTAATGCTTTTTGCTTCCTCTTTCAGTAACTAGGAATTTAAGCCTTTATGCTTGCTGCTATGAACACCCTAAGGTACAGGAAGTTTCAAAGTCCAAATGTTATTTCTGCTGTACCACATGCCAGTAAATTGACTTTTTTTTTTCTTTCCCTCCCAGGAATCTCTTGCTGTGGGTTTGCCAGCAGTATCTGACTCTTTAAGGTGCCACTTCTAAACTCAACATGAAATCATGGTAGCCAGTTCATGTGTTAATACCATGTCTTGGAATTTTGTGATTTCAGGAGAAACTCACTCTCTCTTCAAAAAGTAGTTTTCTGTGGCAAAGGCTTGAAAATGTGAATGTCAGGGATATTCCAGTACAAGCAGGAGGCAAATTTTTTTCTTACAATCCTGTACCAAATCCTGTCTCTCTCCTTTGAAAGCCTTTGCTGGAATGGGTGCAGAAGCATGGCTCCTACCCCTCTGACTGATATTACCTGTCTTCTTTTTTGGGCTACCCCCTTTACATCTGCTGCTGCTTGGATCCACTTTGAAGGAAAGTTTTTTTAGAATGCTAACACTATTATTCTTGTTCTGCTTAAGCTTATAGCACAGTGGATGCAGACATAGGGCTCTGTGGGGCCTCATTTGCTCCCTACAAAGCCTTTCTGCATCACCATTCACTAGCCATAAAACAAAAGCATTATGTGACTCAAGGACAGACACAAAGCACACTGTAACTTGGCTCTCATCTTGCACCTAAGCACAACTTGGGACTGCCTTAACTAGCATTGTACTTCTTTCTTCCAGACTTCCCCTCTTGCAATGTATTTCTATTTAAGTCTCGACACCCACGCCCTTCTCTTGCATTCCTTTTTTTTACATCCTAACTGCTCTGCCTGTGCCTGTGACACAGCTGCTGCCGATGGCAATCCTGCATTTTACAGCCATGATGAAGGACGTGCATAGAAAGAGCAGAGACATTGGGAGTAACAGGACAGCTGTCATCTAGGCTCATCCCTGAGTCTATCTTTGGGGTAAAATAACCCTTTAAGCATTGGTTTATCTTCTGCCGTTTATCCCCTTTCATTCTTATTTCTACCCTATGAAGCAAGTGATCTACAGTCTCTTCAGGTTCTTAGTCGCCGTATGCACCAGTCAGCAACTGGACTCCTTTAATTCTGGCAGGGAGCGTGTGTCTGTGTTTCCAGCTCTTGTACTCCTGGGATCTGGATGGAAATTGTTACAGCTGGACCTACGTACATCTATATAGCCGTAAATGTCCATCAAGAATTTGTCATATTCTCATGCTATTGCACCTTTAGGGAATTTCCAAAAGATGCTTCCAGCCTCACTTGAAGTAAATAGTCCCAGGAGAACAGGAAATAAAGTCTGGCTTCTTGCCTGGATTTTCCAGTGCCTGATATAGTATGGAGGTCCAGCAAGAAGTGTCCAGCAGTAAGAGAGTGGTTTTTGGGCCTTCCTCTTCTGAGTTGTCAGCAGAGTAGAAGCGCAATGGAAATTGTCCCCCAGCCTGGAGATGAAGAGGGAAGCAAAACTAAACCTGGCAGAGCGATACACTAATGCATAAACTGATGTTCCCCTCAGTCTGTGGCAGCCTTCAGTTTGCTTGTGAGTGTTCACGTGAGCTACCCTGATCCAATGTCACCATCACTGAGAACATGCTATCATGCAATAAATCTACATGACCACCTCAGAAGGAACACCAAATTATCACACTCACCTCCAGCTTCAATCCTCACAGCTCCAAAAGCCCCCACTACTACTGAAAGATTTAAGTGAACAATGTTTAAAGAGATTGGAGCCTTGTTGCTGGGTTTAGGCTAGTATTTCTGGTGTCCTTCTAGTTGCATTTATTCATGGTCTCCAGTTAGTATAGACAGCCCATCCTGTAATACCTTTTGGAGCAGGCAGAGCCGTGCAGCTTCCAGGGCTGGCACATACCCACTGCCGCTCAGCCTGTGTTTCCACTCCCAGTGCTTGCACAGCCTGGGAGAACCCCACAAGACCTCTGCCCTGCTGGAGCATGATTTCATACGCCATGCTCCTGAGTCAGCTGGAGAGGCCTTGAATTCCTTGGGTAAAAGCATGAGACTAAGGCTGCCTTAGGCTCTGCATACGAACAGATACAGAAGAGATCCTGCCCTCTGGCCTAAGGCTTATTTATTGCCTAAAAGCAAAGATACATTACAGATAGAGCGCTGTTCTTTGTCCTTAAGTCTCCAGACATAAGCTCCTTAACTGCTTTTCAGGAGAGGTCCCTCCCTAATCTGTTATTTTAGGATTAGTTATTTTTAAGAGATTGCTTGATGCTTGGAGGTTTTTGATGCTCACATTTCTCAGTCCTGAACAGTCTGGTTTTTTTGCCGTTACATCACACCAGTTTATATGTTACTGACTGAATCACAGACTGAGTTTGGCCTAGGCAGGCATGGGAACAGACATTTCTAATTAAAAAAACCCCAAATTAATTAAGAAAAAAAAGAAAAAACAAAGCTGTAGTGGCTCAGTCACTGGATCACATTACTCTGGGAACAGAGTGGATTCCCCGAGTGGAGACCTCTTTTCCAAGGGTGATGCAGCCTGCCAGTCCTGGCCTCTCAGCACCTCGGCTTCCACCTTCCACTTCCCTCATAAACATCATGTCTCATGATGCTTCCCTCCCACTCTTAAACTCTGCATTGGCATTTGCTTAGCAGTTCCCTGGCACTAATACAAGTTTCCATAGCAAAGGATGTTAAATGAGACTGTAATCACAAACATGAGGAACTACTGAGGACTGAAAGGTAACTAAACCAGACATGAGGCAGCACAAAAATGCAAAATATCCTTGGAATATCCCTGCTGGGAAGTCCCTGCTAGCATTGAGAGATGGTGGGGAAAATATTCCCTTTAGAAATCCTGCCCTAAGCTGAGCATCCAGAAGTCTGTGAGCCACAGTTGAAAATGCCAGACTAGATCTGAAGTCCCAAACTGTGACTGGATCAGAACAGATGCTCTGTATCTACATAAATATCAAATCCATCTAAGATCTTGTGAAAACTCACGATAATGCAATAAAACTTAAAAATCTATGAGACTTTCCCTGCAGAGATTTAAACGGAGCTCTGAAACCACTGACCATCAGAACTTGAGCTGGCATCAGCTGGCATGATTCACGGGCTTCAGTATAAAGAAGGCTTCAGAAATGAATGAAAGCTCTGTTTACAACTCTTAATGCCCCTTAAAAGGGCTTCTGTGTAAGAGACCCCCACCTATATTAATAGGAGCACACCACTGAAAGCAAAGTTTAACCCTAATGGTAGCGGAAAGAAGATATTCCTTCCACAGGGAGATAACACAGTGATGTCTCCTTGAGTGCCCAAGTAATTTTCAGTCAAAACTGGCAAGAGGAAGAAAAAAAAAATTTACTTTTAAAGTAAAGCCCTGCAGTCCTGCTTATACCCTGTAGTCCTGTTTACACCCTGCATTCACCATGGCTCAGGATATCCATGTTACATGGCCTGCAGGAAAGTGAATCATAAAGACTGCTGAAGGCAATAAAAAAACCCCAATCCAAACACCTTAGGTTCAACTGCAACAGCCATGTCTTTAAGAGATGGGGTGCTGAACTGCCACAGGTAGGGCAAACCCTAGGGCAGGGAACAGAGCACAGCCAAATCTGTTGCTTCTGCCCTAAAATGGCCAGGGACTGCATGCTGAAGCAGCACAGACAGGTCCAAACAAGGGCCACCTGCCCCTGGTGATGGGGAGCGATGCCTGCTCCAGAAGATACAGCTACATTGGGCCAGGACGAGAGCAAAGGATGGGCTTCCACAGTCTGAAAGCTGGTGCCAGCAAACCCCTTGCACTGGAGGCTGTGAATTGATCCCAATAGCTGCCCAAATTTGCCTTTCCCACCCGGGATATGATCAGAGGGACGAAAATTCACCATGCAGAGATTGTTCCTTGTTCCTGTCATCTACCACTATCTCTCAGCAGGAAAACCATTACCTCATTCAGCATAGGGATGAATACCAGTTCATTAATTTGAGACTTTTTACTGCTAATGGTACATTTAGATGCCCCTGATTCAAGTGAAGTGCAGTGGATTTGTACATTAGCACTAATAACAGTTACCCATCCTGTTCCCTTGTGTAACTACAAGATGCAGGATTCATCTGAATTTTCCCCTTGAAAATACATTTTTGTGTTCTGTAAGCCTTTTAAACTACAGATGAGGTTCCACCTTCCCAAAACCAAGGACTAGCATACAACCGTCTCCCAGTAACACATGCTGCTTCCATATTGCTCCAATTCCTTCCTCAAAGGCCTAGCACACTTTAAATTAAGCTACAACACCCCACCCCACTCTCCCCCCCCCAAAAAAAAAGACGACATCTTATTTACGTGCTCTCTTGCCCATTAAGCTTTTAGGTTGTACGTGCTGTCTTATTTCAGATATGATTCAAGACAGTCATTTTACTTCCCTGCCAAGAAACAACTGACCACTGATTCATTATACTGAATGCCAAAGAGACTAGCAATCCATAATTATATAATATAATAGCTCTTTTTAAAAACACATTTAAATACAACTTTTGGACGAAATTAAGCCCAGAATAGGCTCTAGATAACGTGCCACATACCTCCAGGGATGGCATTCCATTTCTGGAGGTAATACAACTTCTGAATTATTGCAGTCATTAGCCTTGACCAGCTATAGAAGTTAATACGCTACACGTCAGCATAAACTTTAAGCAGGTACACATGCATAGGTACCAGACAGACTTGGATAAGATATGGACAGGGAGGGTCAGCGTCATATGATTGGTTTTAATCAACACTTGGACTTTCACATTGATTTTTACTAGCACAGAAAGTCAGGTTCACTGGCCATGATGCTCTTTAGCTCTTTCCCCCTCTGCCCTTCACGACAGCCTCAGAAGCAGGAAAATACCTTGTCTGTCTGCTCATAGCTCTAGTGCATCCTGTGCTGCAAGGGGGGGTTCAGGGCACAGACCTATCTTTGGAGCTGCCCCGCGTCTAGAGAAAGATCAGAGGGGTTGCTTGCTGGTGGAATAGCACACGAGCTGCCTGGGAGCCAGCTGGTCATCTGCTGCCATTTGGGTTCCTCCTTCCTCCGACTACAAGTCAGACTTGGCAGTCACAAATCCACAGGCTCCACGCAGCACATGCCAACAGACGAGATTGTCATCCTGTGAGTATTTGGTTGGAAGAGACCTCTGGAAGTCTCTATTTGAAACTTCCTGTTCAAAAGAGGACAATTGCCAGAGCTAAATCAGGTCAGCTGTGACTTTATCTAGCAGATAAAGATACTTGAACCCCCTCTAAAGATGGAGGTTCCCCCAGCCCCTCTGGTGATCTGTCCCAAGGCTGCACACCTTCCCCATAAGGACGTTTTCCCCCAGCATCCAACATGAACCTCCCAAGCTACAATTTGATTTGTGACCTTTGCTTATTGTTACACCATCTGCCCCCACCGAGAAGAGTTTGGCTCTGTCATCTTTTCAACTGCCCTTCAAGAGGCTGAAGGCTACTACTACATTGCCCTTTTGCCTCCTGGTCATGCCATGGCTTTGTTGATGGGACGTTCTTCACAAAGGGCACCGACAGCATCCTGCTGGATGCCTGTGAGCACTTGGCACCTTTCAGCTGGAGTGGCCAGTATTTGCAAACAAGCCACGTAGCATCCACGCAAGCGGGTGTGTGTAGACAGAGCCAAGCAATCACGTGCCTTGAGTCATGGTGCCAAGGGCAAGATCCTCTGCCAGGAATCTCTTAGCAGCTGCCTATTCACCTCCCCTGCACCCCTCATGGAGGGGAGAGGTAGGAGATAGTTGTCCTTTGAGCTAAGAGGTCCAGCAAGCATCACCATGCAAACAAAAAATACAAAACCTGTAATAAAGACAAGAAGCATCACTGAAGGACACCTCTTTCCAGGACCAGGTTAGCTCAGACATATTCACAGAAATCTTGTGCAAGGCTGTGCCAAAGGAGACCGCTGTGGAGCTAATCCCAAACAAGCATCATGGGGCAAAGGTCCAGTGTTCAGGAAGTACTCGTGGAAGAAGGGGGAAAGCATTGTTCCCCATATGGTTGTGGACACCACCACTCAGTACTCTCCAGTTTTAGTGACAGAGCTCATGGGGTGCCCTTCTCAAGAGGGCAGGTGTGTGCAAGGTGTGCAGGCAGGAACCAAGAGGAGAGATGGGATGTGCAAAGTAGGACATCAGCAGCCCCACAGAGAAGAGGTCTCAGCAGCACACTCACCTGGCAGGTGAGAGGTGTCTTGTTCTGAGGGTGTTGGCCACAGCAAAATCTTCCTAAAAAAGTGAATGTGCCCAACAAGACTACGTCTTTGTTTCCTTAGTGCAGACACATCACCTCCTCTGAGGGCAGCCAACAGCTATCAGAACAACTCGTATTGCCTTTTAGACATGGCTGGGGCATGTTGACCCACCTGACTTCTAAACCTGCTTAGCGTGCACAGCCTCAAGGAAAAGGGTTCTACAAAAGGGCCAGGCCCTCTTCTCCTGTGCCTCCAGAGGCCAGGAAGAAGGAACTGATGGAAATCAAACATGTTTGTTCTTCAGGCACCCCCCAGCGCAGAAGGGTGAAGGGGACCAGAAGGAGGCAACAGGAGCATCTAAGTTCAGGGAAGAAACAGAGGAAAACTAGATAATATGGTAGAATATTTGATACAGCAAGGGGAAAGGGAACAGCAGCAATATTTAAATAACAGTAAAATAGGTAACTGAAGGTGGGCAGCCTACCTTCCCTACCACCCAGGACTCAGCACCTAAGTCCTTCAGGCTCTTCTTTGAAAGCCTTTGGTCCCTTATTCAGGACAAAATCCCAGCAGCAAGAAGCTAAAGCCTGCCCCAAGCCCAAGGCTATTTACAAACACTGATCAACTCCTTAAGAGAGCTGTACCTGGCTCTGCCTTCTCTTGTAGGAACCTGCCTCCCCTACGCAAATCAGGTTCGAAAGTCAGGGCCACAATTCATTAACGCTTTCCAGGCTTGGTGTTCTTTGAATGCCTACCGAACGATGTGCCTTATTTACATGTTCCTGCAGAAAAAGGAGAAACGAGATATTTGGTGTATCCTTGACAAAAAGGGGTTTTAATAGGATTCAGAAAGGTCTAAACATATTCCCTACCTAAGACTGGGCTGCATTTTAGGGAGAAGTCAGATCCCAAGGGTGTATAATTCCTGCTTCCCAGGAAGGAGTCACAGCAGGCTTCCAACAAAACATTAGGCTGTGATTTGCAGAGAAGGAATTTTGTGTTTTTTTGTGAAGTGACCTAGAAAAGACCGTGAGGCTCCACTAGTAGAGTGTATAAGCCACTGCTTATCTGTGGCGTGACCTAAACCAGGATGTGATACTCAGCTGCCAGATAATAGTTTGTTTCAGTGATTCAGTGATTTGTAGTGATTCAAACAAACTGCTTGCCTGGTGGGCCAATGTTTCACAAAATTTGGGTACAGGACCTGACTCCTAATCACCTTGACGAAGCTGTTGATAAAAAAGAAGAGGTTCTTACAAGACTGTAGTTAACCTGATACACTCATTCTAAAATTATGTCTTTCTGTGCCCTTCCAACTGCAATAATCCCAATTGCACTTTGCCAGCCGAGAGGAAGATGATGGAATGCTGAGGAATGTGTAAAGGATGGGATGGTTTGACTCTGCATTACTGTGACCTTAGTAAAGTCATTTCATGTCCTTGTGCTTCAGATTCCTGCTTCTGAAATAGCAGTGAATTAAAACCTCCTTTCTCCCACAGTGCAGTTATTCTACCTGTTCAGATGGCTAACTTTTCAAGACAGGGCCAGTGCCAAGCAAAACACAGCCCATGAAGAATAATAAGGCAATAATCAATGTCCTGCATTCATTGGCATCAGTTTGCAAAAGTGATTTGGTAGTTATAAATAGCTGTGGGCCCAAGGCAAGAATTACAGAGGGCCCTGGTTTTCAGAGATGAGGAGAAATCTGCTTTTAGATGGAGAACTGACGGATGATCAGTAAGATAAATCATCTTTTATCTCCCAAACAAACAAAAAGATTAAATAAAATTCTGAAGTGTCTTATTTTCAGTAATGGAAAAATAAATCAAAGCAAAAGTTATTAATCTGAGACACATACGATTAAAACAGATCTGGGAAGAGCAAAAGGAAGAAACCCAGAGATAGTTATAGTCTCATTAAAGAGATAATGTGTTACCATCAGGATGCTGTAATGCTAGCACATTTTCCACAAAGTGCAAAATACTGTCCCCAGGAGTACAGCTCTTACAAGTAACACTGAGCAATGGTATTGAGCTCTGCACCCATGTGCTGGGCGCTGGCTTAG
>NW_009604506.1:309-16733 GCF_000690535.1 Cariama cristata | reverse complement strand
TGTGGCAGCAGGCCTCCTGCCACTCAGATCTGCCTCCCGGCTAAGCAGTAGAGCCTGTATCACCCATCACATGCCCTGAGCTGAGCTCAGCTGTAAACCAAGCGCTTAATTTGAGCAAGAAGGGCTTTTTCCTCTTCTAACTCAGGTGTGGTCATGAAGAAGGAATTATGTTTGCCTTGGAAATTACTTCCTTATTTCTTGTGTGTTCACTAATTTCTTCTAGGTTGCTAATTTAAGTCCTGTGGATCACATTATATGACCGGTAATACGGATGCTAAAAGATTGTAACTGGTTGATGTCAACTTCCCCGCAATATCCACTTAAGCAACAATTTAAACTGGGTCAGAGCGTTAATTAACTTTTGTATGAAATCTCTCTTCAGCCCATCCTGCCTCCCATTGGCTAGTTAATTAAAATCAACACCAATATTAGGCTGCTACTTTGCAGCAAAAAAAAATTGCTAGTAATTATCCTTTGGGGCAATAAATTAATTATGGCTTACTATGTCTTAATGCTCAGCTGCTCTCCTGTAGCTAGAAGCCAGAATCCTCTGTCCTCCTTGGGTTTCCTGAAGGTAACTGGGTCATAGGAACATGTGCCTTGGCTTCACCCTTTGCTGTACTTCAGCTTGACAAATCTCTATTGAAGATAATCTCCTTAAAACAGAGGCTAGTTTCTTCAAGCTTTCTTGTTGGAAACTGGCTCCCTGAGCACCTTACAAGGACATAGATGACCTTGGAAAAGTTTGAGTTCATGCTCGCAATGAGCTGGGCTTTGTGTTCATGGAGCAGTAGGGGAGATTCATCTATCTTTACTTGAAATGCCAACAGTGTAGGCTCCTGGGTCTAAGAAAGCTGAGCAGATTTTCAGTCAGTGGAGGGCAATAAGCATGACTGACTTGCTGCTTGTTACATCCTAAGGGAAAGATCTAAACAATTCAGAACAACCCTGTTCTAGAAATCCTTTCCCCTCCCTTGATGAGGAGGGGAGGGTAAAGGAGATGCTTGGCTGTAGATGGATATTATGTGCAGTTGAACAAGTCTTACCCTTAAGAGCATCCCTTTCTTCCTGGGTAAAATGAAGTTTGTGTCCTGTGTTGTGCCTGGGAGAAGCATGGCAAGATCATTGCCTGCCTGAGGTTCTTTTTGCCTGTAAGGTGTAAAATATCTATGTGGCTTCAGGAAACTGTAGCTGGTCAAGGAAAGAGTCATGGCTTCCCCGAATACACAAAAAGACAGTATTTATAATTAGTGGCTTGAACTGCATTGACCTGGGTCTGGCAGCTCCAATTCTTCTCCTAAAGTTGGCCAGCCAGGCTGCCACTCCTGCCTTGCTCTGCAAGGACGAGAAGTAAATCAGCTGGCAGCTGCTTCCCAGGGACAGAAGACCATGCTTTTTGAAGTCATCCATCACAAGAAATTCTATTTATAAATATAGCCTTTGTTTCGTATGGTGGGAACACAAAAAAAGCTGTTGCGGAGATTATGTCTGTGGGCTTAAATTTGGCATCTGAACCCTTTCCACAGCTTCGAAAAAATCTAAGAAAATACAAGATCTTATCACAATTTTAGATGTTAACTGCCTGCAGCTGAACTCCAAAAATGTGTAGACAGACAACAAAAGCAAATAAAGGGTTTGGGGTTTGTTGGTTTTGTTTTGTTTTTCCCCCCCTGTGTAAACTTCAGCCTCTTCAGCCTCTGCCTTCATCTGTTTCCTTCCTCATTGTGTATATCTGACTGCGAGCCCAGGTAACTACCTATGCAAATAGCCAAATGAGCTGAATTGTTTGCTGGGAAAAGATCTCTGCTGTAGCTGCGGTTTCTTTCCATTTGGGAATTGTGCAGGCCACTCTAGGAACTGTATCAGAAAGCAGTTACTTCCAGCAACACAGCCCTGTGGCAAGGCTTGTATAAGCCAGCACAAATTTTTGATGCTGGTTCTGGTCCATGTTAGAAGCAGAGGGAGTTTGGTCAGTGAGCTCAACAGGAACAGGACTGAGGTTTTGATGAAAAGCAAGCAGAATTGTTTAATTCACCATGACATTTTGAGCATTCCTCAAAGTAGTCTTTGCCAAATTTGCAGTCTTTCACCAGCACTCCGGCTCAGGGCAAGAAGAGCATACGATTTTTTTTTTAAACCTATCCCTAATTAATTTTTGTCATCTGGCAGACAACATTTCAGACCTTTTCTTGATCAGCTTCCAGAAACCAAGGCATGGTTTCTCATGAGGATTGCTGGCCACCCACTGCTTGCTCCTCCACAGGTGTGCCCCAGATACCTATCGTTCACAAGTATTATCACACCAAGATAACACCCACTGGACCTTGCCAGTGTTGACTTGGCAACTCCTATGCAGCAATACTTGGGCAAGAATCTGCTTCCTGTTTTGGGACAGGTCTGTGCCACTCAACTGGCAAAAAAGTGCTGATGCTGACTAGTTCTTTAAAAGTGTGCCAATAAAATGTCTCTTGTTTCCTGACTGGTGAATTTAACAGCTGAAAAAGCTATTTCATGCTTTGGATGTATGAAGAAGAACTGAAGATATCAAACAAGATAACTGCTGAGGTAGTAAACTCAGAAACACCATGAGAGATCTGCTTGGGTGAAATAGTGCTCTGTATATGGAGTTAAACCCACCTGGGCCATTAGGTAGTGGTCAGTCTTTGCAGAGGCTGTCTGTAAGTCTCTGCAAAACAATGGAGAGACCCATCTGCCTGCCTGTCATGTCACTGGAGACATCACTGCCTACAACTCATATCTTGTTTGCTTTTC
Organism: Cariama cristata; assembly: GCF_000690535.1. Classification (NCBI taxonomy): domain Eukaryota; kingdom Metazoa; phylum Chordata; class Aves; order Cariamiformes; family Cariamidae; genus Cariama; species Cariama cristata. Next base: position 13,961 of record NW_009604506.1, on the reverse strand, counting down.
TTAAGCCCACAGAGCACAGTGGCCAGGATGATGCTCTCAAGTGCTGGCCCAGCACAGGTGGAGCCACAGAGCCCAAGTGCTGGATTGAAGTTCTGAGATTTCTAGGAGAGGTCTAATGAGATTTACTGAATTTTCTGGGGTCTAAAAGCTGCCTAAGTTGCCATGTCAGCTTCCCTTTCACCTTTCAATGTTTCTGTACTTTTCTTTGAGAAGCAGGTTGTTTTGTTTGTCTGCATCCTTGCTCTGGAGGAGCAGAAGCCTCCAAGGCGTGCAAGTGGCCTGACTGTGGGGTGAAAAGAGTAAAAATATGATGAAAAGACTGAAACTACTATTAAAGTCCATAAAAGTACACTCCTCTACGGTGCCATCACAGCAAACAATATGCATGTTTAATATTGAGAGGAAGTGGCATGATGTGCACTTCTGCTCATCCTTAAAGTGGTACGTTGTATATGTGCTATGATACAGCTCTGGGATTTAAAATGATCTCATCTTGCTCCTGGATGAAAAGCAGAACACATTCCCCCGGTGAATCAGGCATGTCATTTCTTTGACTACTGAGCAAAAGTATAACATGGAATCTGAGACAAGTGATTTCTTTTCCATAGATTTTTACCAAATTCTCTTTACATTACAAACTCAAAATTAACCATTGTTCACCACTTTGACAGGTAAGTAAGAAAATACAGATGTATTTTGGATTGAGAGACTAGTCTTATGATATTTTTTTTAACTAGTCCAGGAAAGTTGCTTCTTCTATTTGAAGAATATTCTATTGGTGATCTCTGGTCTTCCCTTTTCAGCCCACCTTCATATCCCATGCTTCCTTTGCTATCCTTATCCAAGACACTGTTGTTTTTATGTTAGATAACTTAGAAGTCCAAAAAATTATGTGGCATTTTGTCTGGGAAAATAATAAAGCCATGCCTATTCATTGCAATGTGAATATGCATAAAGACAAATACAGCTCCTTCTAAACCCTCAGCTCTCCCAAACTCTTCACCTGTTTCCCAACATTAAGATTTCATCTGCCTTTGTGCAAGACTTGATCACACCACAAGAAATAGAAGACACAAAGATTAGACACTTTAGGAAGAAAAAAAAAACAGTTATAAACCACTGATTATCCTAGGACTTGTTCTTTTAACACAATAGTTCCAAGGCAATGGCTGATGTAAACATTGATAATTACTTCCTCTTGCCTTTTGAATACAGGCAATTGCAGTAAAAATGATACTTTACTGTTCATGAAGTAGTTCATGTTTCTCTGTTTACACAGTGAGATATGAAGCACCCAAACATCAGAAAATAGAGTTAAGATCTGAAAAGGGAAGTATTGTTTCTATTTTCTAAATTAATCATCAATAACATGGCTTATGCTAGTGTTAAATTTAGACACAGCTATTTCTTGCATCCTTCTTGTGTCCTGAAAAAGACATGGTCACTTAGCTCTACCTGCTTTTCCCGATGTAGCCCATCCTTGTGGTGTCTCAGCCACATTCTGAAATTAATTCCTCTATCTTTGCCAGAAGATTACTCCTGAATTAGTTCCTCTGTCTCCCCAGAACTAGTACCACCTCCCCAAGGCACTGCATAAAAGGTGGGAGCTGGTGGAGCAGAACTCTGCTCCATGTCTCCCCCATGTTCTCACTTCCTAAACACATTCCCTGCTGGCATTGGGGGCACAGATGGGAAAAACACTGCTTTTCTGACATAACAAACCAGTTGGGGGTTTTCTTCTGCAAAGGGAAACCTGTACCAGCTGGCTCTGAGATCACACAGTGACAGAGGGGTTGAGGTGGGATCTCTGGAGGTCACCTGGGCCAATCCCCCTGCTCAAGCAGGACCACCTAGAGCTGGTTGCCCAGGACCATGTCCAGCCATTGCCCAGGACAGATGGAGAATGGCTGCTTTAACCTGTATAAACATTGGAGAGAGACCAAGGTGCCAAATAATCTGGCATATTTCAGCCTAATTACTTTCATTTCCTCTCCCTTCCTTTCCATGGTTTTCCTGGTCAAGCTGCTCTCCTCTTGGGTGGGGTTGGCTCCCAGTGCAGTGTGCAGCACAGTGCAGACACAACGGATACCCTTCGGGGAAGAGGAGAAAGAAATGGGCAGCAGGACACGAAGGTGCCAGAGCCAAAGATTTTGCCCCCAGTGTGTGCGACTTATCGATGTGAGGTATGCAGGACTCAAGGGAAGCCTTTGTGTTTTGCTGTTGGAGCCGGTCATGCTCGGTTCCTGCCGAGGCAGCCTGACACAGTTAAGAGGCATTGTCTGAAGCTGGTGATGGGAAGGTGCTGTAACCCTCGGTGTTCAACCATTTTGCAAGCCCCAGCATCAAAGGAATATATTTGCCTGATGCTTTTGCACCTTACCCTGGTGTTATGCATGCAGCACTAGCCCTTTGCAGTATTGACTAAATTATTTGAAACTGCTGATGGAAAAGCTGCAACTTCACCCCTGAAATTGCTTCCTGGGAAGAGGTTCAGAAGATGTTTCATGGGGCTGGGCTTTCTGCCAGGTCAGTTATTTACCCATGGCAGGACTCCCCTGGAGAAGAGGGCTGCAGGACTCGCCCCAGCACTCCTCCACAGAAAACATGGGAAAGCAGACAAATGGCTCCATATTTTGGTGTCGCATGTGTCATTGCTTTTCCCCTTTCCAATACAGTGTCAGCTCTGCTTGAGGTATTAAGGAGAGAGGGTGCCTGCAGATAAACAACACCCCTGTGTGAACAAACAGGGGCCACAGGGTGACAAGTGTGACCCCCCTGGAAGCTGCTATTGCTTAGGAATGAAGGTCCTGGATTCAGAAAAACAGTAGGAACATGCTAAATTTGAAGCGCCCAAGCACTTACATTGGCCCTGTAAGTTTTGCTGACCTGGGATGAGGACAGGGTACTTTCCCCCGTGTCAGCTGTGGGTACAGTCTGTTCCAAACCCTTGTCCTCCAGGAAAGAGACGTTCAATGTGGAAGTCACTACAAGATCTCAGAGGATGAGAGGCCACACTATTAAAGCCTAAACTAAAGCACACTGAAGTCAATACCCTCTCATTGTTGGATACAGATGCTGGATCAGGCCTTTAGCAAATAACTAATTACTTCTTGAGTTGGGGACAGCTGAGTGGAGTACTTGTAGGGGACTTGCACACACACTTCCCACTTAATCATTTATTCACATGAATAATCCTCCATTATGCAAACAGTCCTATCGAACACAAGGATTACAACACAATTAAGGGCTGGAGGATGAAGATAAGATGCAGAGTAAACAAAGTATGATATTACAGCTATTAATTAATGTTTAGAAATAGGCAGATAATGAAGTCGGGATAGCCATGAGTCACAAGGCTTCACTGCTTCCTGAGCTTATGAGAAAACTGTTCTCAGTGCAAAACCATGATTCTATGTTTAAATATAGCTACTGTCCAAAAAGTTATGGCTGAGGTGGTAACCTATCTATGTGTGACTGGGCAAATAAAGGTGACAATGTCCCCCGGGGCATAAAGTTTTGGCAGGAGCTCATGTGTTATTCTGTGCAAGTCACTCTCCCTGCTGTCTTCTCAGCTACTGCCAATTTCGCTTTTTATTTTTTAACATGCTTAGTTTCTTTTGCCCAATTCCCTAAGAAAGTCGAGGTTTACGTGGCTAGGCTATGTGTTTTAATTTTCCTGCTTTCCAGTACATTCTGAATCCATCCATTGGTTTTGGACTATATTGACAAAGCTGCAAGGGCCTTTGGAATCTGCGTTGGGAGCCTCGCAGAAGGTGTTTTATTTGAGGAGTTAGTAACCATGTCTGCCCTACCAGGCATCATACGCAGGGCCTGAGCAGCCCATATGTTAGCATGAGTAGCTGCTGCAAGGGAACCTGCTGGAGTCCCCACTGCCAGCCTGTGCTGTGCACTGGTGGGTGTTACGACAGAGGTAACAGTACAGGCTGTCAGGAGAAGATACCTGGCTTGGTTTGTTACCCAGAATAAAAGGCACCACGACATGGGAGGGAGGCAGAGCCTCTTCACGGATGGGATCTGCACAGTGGTCCATGGGAAAGTCCACCCAGGATCTGTCTTATGCAGTTTCCGAGTCAGATTCCCAGCACCTAAAGCAACGTAAGATTTACTTGCTATCTGTATTCCTGTTTTTATTCTATTGTATTAAAATAGCTGTTTTATTATGTCACTTGTTGTTGGGATTTTGTTATCGAGATCTGGAAAAAGCCCTGCACCGCCTTGCCCTCTTACCCTCCCAGTGGCACAGAACAGGATCTTTATGTCCCAGGACACGAGGCACACAGTCAGGGCAGGAGAGACAGAGCTCATGTGCCACTGCGGACGGAGAGCCGGTGGCATGAAATTAGTCTGTCAAACATACAAGTGGGAAAGAGATGCTGACAGTCAGGCTTTTTTAGCTCCATAGTCTGTAATACTTAATTGTAAAACACTTTTTTTGAAATAGTGTTTTAACTCAGAGAAGTTTTTACATATTAACTGAGCAGCACAGTCATTTTGTGCAACCGCATGAGTTGGAAAAACAAGATATCTTTGGGTTTTTTTCTGTAACCGCTTGCAAAATGCTTTCCTTATTGAAACAAAAAGGGTTTTCCGAATATGTACTTTTGCAGAAACATCTGCTGTATGTGAAGTTATTTGACAAAACAAACCATAACTCTTTATTTAGATTGAAAAATATTAAACATCTGGAGCACGTTGCCAAACAAAGTAAACAGAAATAAATAGGAAATAAGTGATTGTCTAGCCACAGCCTATTAAAGTCAATTCCCTTTGCTTTGGATTTAAACCGTATTCTTTCCCATTGTGTGTTTTTTCCAGGAATTTTTCTCTCTTTTTTTTTTTTTCGGTGACTGCTGCTTTTCCTTTCCTGCTTTAATTGAATCATTCCCTTCTGTCATTTAGACAGTTTGAAAAAACAAACTTTTATCTCTGCTCCACAGATGGAAATGATGATCCCTATGCACAAGTCACAACTTACGTTTCAGAATATGTTAAACCCTGGTTCATTTACGGACTTCTCAATTACTTTGATTTAATTCAGCCTGACCTTTGCCCTGGTTCAGGATCCTTCACAGAAGATCCATGGGATGAAGGAATTAGAAAGCTAACAGTTAGTTGAGGCAAGGCAATCCCACTGTCTCAGAATCAGCCTACTCCATTCAAAACCCTCCCAGTGATTCCATCCCTGGGTAGAAAGAACGGGATTTTGCAGGTGCCTTTTAACATCATTCATAGAATCATAATGGTTGGAAGAGACCTCAAAGATCATCAAGTCCAACTGTATATCTGATGCTGCCATGCCTGCTAAACCCACTAAACCTTGTCTCAAAGAAACATTCCCTGAAAGACTTCTCATTTTCAGAGAAGTTGTGGGTACCCCATCCCTGGAAGTGTTCAAGGCCAGGTTGGATGGGGCTTGGAGCAACCTGGTCTGGTAGAACGTGTCCCTGCCCAGGGCAGGGGGAATGGAACTGGATGGGCTTTAAGGTCCCTTCCAACCAAATCATTCTATGATTCTGTGATTGTAATTCCACTGAGCAAAGGTGAATATTCAGTATCCAAAGAGTCTCTCAAGTGTCATATGAACCCTTAATACAGTTCATGTTCTGAGTCCCCAGGACTAGAACTCTGGTTTGTGTTAAAAACTGGTTCATTTTTTAAGGGGTAGAATTATTTGTGGAGTGGTACTTTGAAGGGAAGCAGCAGAAATAATTATAGCTGTGTCTTGTTCTGGAAGAAAGCAGGGAAACACCACAGGCTTGCCATTAACACTGAAAGAGATTGCTTCTGTGCCCTCACTTAACTCCTCACGGTGACACATTTATTTGTACTTTAAAAATATGAAAGTTTTGTAATACAATGCATAACTGGCCATAATTCAATACTAGCAGATTTTAAAGGCAAATACTTTTCCACTGTGGAAGTAGGTGGGTGCTGTTCAGGGAGCAGCACGCCTCTCTGCAGCAGCATCTCAGCTCAAGATAATTGTTAACAAAATTGGTAGGAGCCTCGGACTACATCCCTGCAAATCCGCAGGATTTTTTGCAGTCCAGAGAAATGCAAGGTGCAACAAAAAGATACTTTCTGCCCCAATGGTCTTCTAGACTAACTCATGCAACTTAAGTCTTCAAGTGACTGATGGCCTCACCTCAAAACAGTGCCCTGTTTCCTGCCAGTCGCACCCCATGGGAACCTGCTTGCTGCCTTTTGTGGAGCGCTGGCCTGGGTTCAGGATGACCCAAGTCAGCCAGGGACTGCAGCGCAGCTCTGCTTCGCCGGGAGCCTTTCCCATGGATTATTTTAAGCATTATTTCACCCGACCTCTCTGCAGGGTCAGGTCCTGAGAAGAAGAGTTGCAAGACAGCACGGAGGTTTATTCCCTCAGCAGTTGTTTTCCAGCGACACACAGTTTCCCTGGATCACAAACACTGGCTGAGCTTCATGGCTGCAATCTCACCGGCAGAGCTGCCAGCACCAACAAAACAGCCTCACACATTGTCGTTAATCAGTCCTTTGTCTGCCTGTGTTCAGTCTGCAGCTTTATCGGTGCTGCCCTCGCGCCCAGGCCTAGGATGAGGCCAGCACTCCGGCACACCTTGACCTCCTTTGGTCCCACGGCTCACAGCAGCTCGGGAGATTTTCAGCACTTTTCTGTGATTCACATAAAAGGGTGTTCACACCAACCAACAAGCTAGCTTTGAGATCTCAGTACCTCACACCAGTTTACAGCCTAGATTTTGCAGCTTTTATTTTGCTACCATTAGTTCTGGTACTCTTTTTTTTTTTTTAAATGAGAAAACCAGCCAATACTCCAATAGATTTTGTACTGTTTCAACAGGTTATCTATCCTCTACATGTCTGGGGTGAACCTGATAAACCAGTTTCAGCTGCTGTTACACAAATGCTGTGCATTTTTCAGCTGTACAGTGTGTCATTTTTATCACTAATCTTGCAGTTTCTTAGTGGTTGCTCTTAATTTTTAAAGCTTTGACTAAAACATGAATGGCAAACTTGTGAACAGCTTCATGTGGAGACAGCCACTGAGGAGAACTGTCAGACTCAGCTGGGGCAACAACCTACGTGCAAGTAAATCTGGATTTGTAACACAAGGGATGTTGCATACATCTGTAGGTATCTTCAGAATTTCAGAGATGGGAGTTCTTACTTCCTCCCAGAGAGGAGAATAAGACTCAGAATTGCTCCAAAAGCTTTCTTGGTTTGTATCTTGTTAGCCCTAAAAAAAAAAAAATCTCATTTTTGGATGTTTTCAATGCTGTGGGCAGAACAGGCACATTCTGCTTACAAGAGCTATTCGCTGAGCATGACAGAGACAGCCAAGAATACAGAGTAGGTGTAAAGTAACTGATGTGTTCTCCTGTTTTCCTACAGAAGTCCTCTTTGAGGTCGCTCACTGATAGCTGTCTCCACTTTAAATTTCAAGTGATAAATCTGTCTCTCAGCTGCTTTTTCTACAACTCTGTTGTCACAGCAAGCAGTTCCCTGGCAGCTAAAGCAGCTGTAAGTTAAATCCTCTTATGTCCCCACTGCTGATGTCCCCACTTGTGCTCTAACACTCATCCAACCTGGCCTTGAATTGTTTCAGCCCACTGACTCAACACAGAACTAACCTAATTAAAAAAAAACAAAACAAAAAAACAAACAAAAAAATCCCAAACCCCCCCAGTTTCTGACAGAGCGCTAGTATAGCTCAGTGAAAGGTTAGACAAGGGCCAGAGTGAGTTCAAAGGGCAGGTAGGACTGCAAGAGCAGCTGTAGTATAGCCAAAATGCTGCAGCCAGATGTTAGACTGGCTTAGGCCAAGGACACCCTCAGGCTGTGCTTTGCTCACAAGAAAGAAATTGTGTCCCTGGGGTATGGCTGCATCGCCAGGAACAACAGTGCAGTAAACCTAGGGTTACCGCATGAGAATTGATACCCATTTAGTAGGTATAAAACGGAAGAAATATCAGTCACAAACAGCAGTCTGTACTTTTAAAGAATTTCATGTCAGTAACGGAAACAAACATGTTTCTCTGTCATTATCGGTATGTGCTGCAGATGGAGGAGAAACGAAAGTGATAGAGGATAAGAAAAGCTAATTTTTTCCCTATTGGGTTTGAGGTGTCCCATTTACTTTCTCCATGTAAGCACATTCAGCACAGCCACACTTCAAGAACGGTTGAGTCTGGAGGGAGAGAGCTCCAAGAGACTGTAAGAAGTGGCATACTTCTGCCTCTGTGGAGCTCTTTGGTGTTCACAGGGGCACTGGGAGCACCCCTGTCCTTCCCCCTGGGAAACACAGGGCACTACCACACCGCAACGCCGCATTGTCGCTAGCCCTGACCTGCAGAGTCCAAAGGAAGCACTTGCATCACTACTATTGTTGTCTGGCAGAGCATAAAATTCAGCCTCACGTTTCATTTAAAGCACAAACATGACCTTTGAAATGGGATTTTGAACCACACCAGAGTCAAACATTCCTGCTGTCATAGGAAACCCTGTCTCTCCTTATCTTAGGGCAGGTGTTCCTCCCTGTTGATGAGATGAAAGAAAAAAGAAAAGAAGAAAAAAAAAATCAACATCAACATTAGCTGTCTCGTATTCTATAACCCCTGTTGTTCTTCACTTGCTGACCACCCTTGTCTCTGACAGAGTGAAATGGGTGCTGCTAGAAAAAGGAGCATGAGAAGCCTAGAGTACAATGTCAGAGACAACGAGATGGAGACTGTAAGACAAGAAGATGCAAGAACACAAGAGAATGGCTTATAATTGGCATGCAGACAGAGCTAGGAGTTCACAGAATACCACATATACATTTCTACATACAAAAATAAAACAAAAAAAGGTATGTATATAACTTAAGTTTTATATATATACACATAAAATCTACTATATAACTTGTTTTAGTTACATAAAAACTAAAACAGTTTCATTTTTGTAATCGACTTTGGCCAGTCTAAAAGTGGTTCTTTGATGGTATGGTACTTTAGTTCTTTATTTAGTTGTTTCACAATAAAACTTCTCTCATACATGTTTCATTTTAGAAACTATAAGTCAGCTTAGATCAAGAAGCAAACCATGCTCAGGCACCCTCAAGACTAGATAATATGTCTCATTTCTAATCCAAATCTAATTTCTGCAATATTGTATTAGCACCTGGGGTTTTTTTGGAAAATTTTCTGTTGTAACATTGTCTACCACTGGTGCCAGATTATAAAACAAAGTTAACACTGTTTGAAAATGACTGAATTTTCTACAGGAGAAAGTGAAATATCTGTAACTATTCTTTTTCATGTTATAAATTTCATAATTGTTAATGGTAGGCACATAAGGGTTTCATTTTATATTATTTTGTATTTAGTGATGCTTTCGTCAACCTTTCTGGTATGCTGTCACATTTGCTACCAGCACACCTAGTCGTTGTATCAGGCAATAATGTCCCCCAGTCAAAGAGAAATCTGAGTTACTGCAAACCTAGAGTAGCACTCCTTCCCTCCCTCCACACCTTTGCTTACCTTCTAGGCTTCCCCACTGTAGGCATTTTAAAAGTTTTGAACACAGCCTTATCTTCCTGCTTAATTCTTATCACCCACTTCTCTGATGTGTTTCTCTGCTCCCTGACTAACTGCTAACTCGTCCACAGAGAAAAATATATTATACTGTATTACAGTAGACATTACAGAGAAAATGCCATTGCACAACAGGCCTTTTTCCGATAATCCTTTCTCATAATTCTCCGTGAGACTGAGAGGCTTTTGCCAGGCTAATAGCAGTTCTACTGTCTTGCAATTTTTATTCTGGCTTGATACCTTCCAGTCTCTTAGCATCACTTTTCTTTAGTGTCTGTAAATTGTCCAGATTTCACATTAGATAATGATGCAGCAATACTCTCGGCGCCAGAGAAAAGGTCAGAAGTGCATTTTCAAGATTCTATAGAAAGATAAAAAATAGCTAACGAGATACTGCATGCCTAATGCTGTGCATTCATTTGCATAATTTTACCAGCTATTTTTATTCACAATCACCCATCAGAGCCAGAACAACTGCAGAAAAATCAAGTGCAGTAAAATAAGGAGCGCAATTCATCTAAACACATGCAGCTTTCATCAGCTGCGAGCACTGGCATCAGCATAACCAGTTCAGGGGAACTGATAATGCAAACTATGAAGGAGGAAGAAGCACATCTGTAATTTGATGTTCACAATCTTTGTAACTACTTATAATATGAATGAAACTTGATTTATAGGTTGAATCTATAATTCTGGCAGCTGAAGAAAATATTACATTGGCTACAAAAGTGGACGTAAAAACCTCAAAGGAATTTCCTAGTGTCTTTTTAGTATAGGTTTGCTAGTGTATTCTATACACTAGCCTCAACCACTTATTTCCTGCACTTGGGCAAGCATTCTTGTCATGATTTACAGAACCAGGTTGCATAAGTCCCATTGGGCTTCGTGTTTCAACTAGCACAGCCTCAAGGCTACTTCAATATCCTCCTATGGCACACACCACCTCCAACCCCACTTTGCACCCTATGCCACGGCTGGGAGCAAGGCACAGCTTCAAGGCAGCTTCCACACTTTTCGGAGAGGCTGCACGCACACGGTAACTTTCAGCTCTGGCTCTCCTGCTCAGCGACTGCATCACGACAACATCATTGCCAGAACAAAGACAAAGCAGTTTGCCAGACAGTACTGGCTAAGTACTAGTAACTCTTATTATAGCAGAAAGGGGAAAACATGCTTTCCAACATGTGCACACATACTTTGTTTGTGTTTGCACACTTGAAACAGATCTTGTAGCCCCATCTTTCTGGATCTCTTTGGGACTTTTGCAAACACCAACCCGATTCAACTCTGATTACATGATATAAAACCCCATTTCCTTTGTTTTTATTTTGTTGCTATGTAAAAAAAGAAAAGCGGACCACCAATCTTAACTTTTTGGACAGATACTTAAGAAGAATTCTATAAACTCATCTACATGCTCTAATTACTGTACAGCTTTATATTATCTTAAGGAGTAGCTGAGACTTGCCTGCTGTGTCATGGCAAAATATGACCTTATCTGATCCAACCATATTGAAGCAACTCCTTAAGGAGAAAAAAAAAAGTACACTGGCAAGCTTAATTAAAGGTAGACTTTTTTTTCAGGTTAAGTCAAGACATAACAATATTTCCCATCCTACCCTTTTCCTACTTGCTCTACACTGAGCACAAGCTTAATCATCATTCTTAATTAGCTGGTTTTGTTTTATTCAGCAAGACCAAGAAGTACTGTAGTGGAATTATTTACAGGAATAAAGTTATTAAAATTTGTATTTCAGTGAAAGGCTTAAGAACAAAGCAAGATGGGGATCTCACAGGTTGAGGCAGAGTGGAGAGCAGAAGACTTGCCTCCGCAAAGAGCAGCCCTACTGATGCAATCATGGTAACATTAATTGTTTAGAGAAAAGAGTCACACAGCTAAACAAAATTTCTTCCCTTTGAGAAGCCTTATCAAATATAGAATGAAGAACATCATCTCTGATTTTGACAAACTCGAGTTACCTTTAAAGAGAAAACTAGTCCTTGAAAGTTGCCTGGACAAATTACGCTGTTTAGAATCAGCTGTTTCTCTTAATGTTATTAATATATGTTCCTATTAACATTCCTTCCAAATAAATAAATACATACTATTTTAAGATAACTGAAGAATTAAAAAATGGTTTATTTGACAGAATGCAGCTTTTACCCCAAATCAACCACATAATTTTACAAGGAGAAAAAGAGAATTCTCTAAGCATTTCAATTGAGCTGATTATATAGCTTCTCTCATCTTAGTGAAGAAGTAGGAAGATGTACATCTTTAGTCAAATGAACACATGAGTATTTCCTTAATTCATTTAGGGCCTAAACTGCAATTTTTAGCTATAACGAATTATTGTAGGAAATGCAATAATAGTTTTGACTAGACATCGGCATTTTTTGAAATAAACACTAGGGCTGAAAGAGATCAAGTGTTACACTTCTAGTTTTTAACAAAAATTTAATGGTACAATTTTATAACATGACTGGTACCATATCAAAGACATTTAAAAAAAATTTTTTTTTGAAAAACTGAACACACCAAAGCATGTTTGAAAAGTGTTCAATTCTATACCAGCTGGAACTAATAAATCTTAAAAACAGGCAAGAGAAAACAAGCAGGCAATTACTTTTCTAAATAGTATTTTCTCTAAAGTTTCCTCTTCCTCTTTCTTTAGTTCACTGTTGAGTACACCTATAGAAGTGATGGCTCCTAATGTTTACTTAATTACTAAGTGTTTGTAACTAGAGTAGTTCACATTTGTGTTGAACAAGATTCTCACTTTCCAACAAGCACTTTTCACTAACCCTCCCTCCTCCTTACTCAGAGGAATTCCTCTTATCCTTTTGGCTTCAAAATAAACTGCTTTTGGCTATCATTTCCTTTTACTGCATACCTCCCCCTAACATTTTCTCCTTTAAGCAGGGTACTCTGATCTTGCAATACTCACATATAAAACCTCAGCAATTCAGAAGTGCGACATACTTTTCTGTTATAGAACATCTGATATCAACATTTGTTTTCCCTACAGCATCCAGGGCTGGGTCACAAATTACTTATAAACATGGCTGGATTTGCAAGGGATGAATGAATGGAAAATAGTCCTCTTTAAACAACAGATGGAAGGACAGCATAGAGCAGCATACTTGTAACAGTGCCAACTCCCAATGCGAGACAGGATAAGCGGTTTCTCTGCATACTCAAACTGCAGCTTCTTTGTCAGCTGACACAAGTTGTATAAAGCAGAAGCAAGTTACTTACCAAACTATTTATGCAAGCTTATTATTAGAGTGAAAGGACTGGTCATACTATCACAACTCCATAGCTGTACTACAAAACAGAGCACAAGTTCCCTCAAAAGTGCAGAGGAAAATAGTTTCCCTTTATTTGTTAAGACTTTGTTGGGTGAATGCCAGTGGGATACTCTTTCTGTCATAAAATCAGGTCTCAGGAAGCCCACAAGGTCATAGTCCCAAACACAACACTACCTTTTAGCGCAGCAAAGCTCCCCGAGGTCTTCATCCAATGGTCTCAGCTACCCTGAAACAGAGACAAGTATCACGCTTAAACTTTGCCTGCACCTTCAAACCTCCAGCATGGGCATTCCCACATCGGTCTGCCTTAGTGCCATGGCTGTGAAGACATGTTTTTAGCCTTACCATAAATGACAGCCCTTTTGCTAATGCAACTGGGCACACAGGCAACCAGAGCTGCACAAAGAATGAGGCAGACCCAGCGTGACAGCAGGGGGGCCTCTCTGGGAGCCCCAACCCAGGCATGTGGGGAGCAGGGTCGCCAGCTCCTACCATCTCACGTTTCAGTGGGTGACAGAGGCCACAGCCTGCCGGCAGGGCTGGAACACCTGCACAGGCAGGGCCTCAGAAAAATGCCCATGGAGATAGATGGCCACCATCAAATCCAGATAGATCAAGGCCTTTCAAGAAAGGCATACTGCCTGCCCCTTCATACCACAAAAAAAGCTATCGTGCCCCTAGTGCCATGAGCTCACAGCCATGGCAACCCAACTGTACCTCAGGGAAACAGGGCTACCCATCCCCAGAGCAGCC